>NC_084611.1:74579115-74594115 GCF_033978795.1 Nerophis ophidion
TGATATTTACATCAGAAAGCTGCAAATAGGAAAGAGGCATTCAATTTTTTTTTATTTAAATTGTATTTAATTTACCTTTGATATTTTTAAATTATTATAATTGTTATTATTATTTGAAAATCAATTTTGCATGTCACTATAAAGTTATACAAGCCTTGCTCGTTCAATATTCAATGCAAAACTTGTTTGGGTCCCTATTAAAAGGTTAATTTGTTCAACCTTGGCTTTGTTCAGTTTAAAATTTTGGCCCACTCTGTATTTGAGTGTGACACCCCTGGTCTAGAGCTTGGCGGAGTAACAATGTTATGCTCTTCCATATCAGTAGATGGCAGCCGGTAGTTAATTGCTTTGTAGATGTCGGAACATGGTATGTCATGATCCCAATATGCAAAAAAGAGAAAAAGCCACCAAAATAGGAGCGCAAGCAAGAACTAAAACCTTACACACAGGAAAACAGCCAAAAACTCAAAATAAGTCACGGCGTGATGTGACAGGTGGTGACAGTACACCTACTTTGAGACAAGAGCTATATTGATGCATGGCTGGTTATGGTTTGAATTCATATCCAACAATTGCGACAACGACTTTTTACTGTCAACGGAGTCTAGTTTTTTTTTTAATAATATCTGCTGGTGGTGTGCCTCCGGATTTTTTCAACGCGAAAAATGTGCCTCGGCTCAAAAAAGGTTGAAAAACACTGCTCTAACGCTATGAATTTCCACTTTAAAAAAAAACAAAAACACTGTGGCAAGTGTGTGTGATAATGTTATGTTTTCAATGCAGTATGTCTGCCATGTTTGCAGAGTTGCAACACGTTGCTAATAAAAGCAATTGTCTTGTTCCAATAATCCTATTAATTATGTAAAATTAGGGCTGTCATCAAACAATTAGACTACAGTATTTTTGGGGATTATAAATCGCAGTTTTTTTCATAATTTGGCCGGGGGTGCGATTTATACTGTGGAGCGACTTATGTGTGAAAT
The DNA here is from genome assembly GCF_033978795.1 of Nerophis ophidion. Taxonomy (NCBI): domain Eukaryota; kingdom Metazoa; phylum Chordata; class Actinopteri; order Syngnathiformes; family Syngnathidae; genus Nerophis; species Nerophis ophidion. Next base: position 74,580,099 of record NC_084611.1, read on the forward strand.
TATTAACACATTACGGTAAAATATCAAATAATATTTATCTCATTCACGTAAGAGACTAAGTGTGTATATCAGCAATCGTCACACACACACACACACACACACACACACACACACACACACACACACACACGCACACACACACACACACACACACACGTCAACCAATAAAAATTCGGAGGGGGGCGGGTCATGGCAGAAGTGCATTGTGAAAAAAAAGATGCTGCCTGCTACTACTTCCGTACCTATGAAAATTGATCATTTCAACATTGGCGGTAACTTATTAAAACTTAGAAGAGCTGAACAAAAATGTCACCAAAAAGGAAATCATATACTGCAGGTTACAGGCTGGAAGTAGTGAAATATGCAGCAGAAAACAGCAATGCCACTACTGCTATTCATTCTGTTGTTCACTATTCCTTATTTATTTTAAATTGCCTTTCAAATGTCTATTCTTGGTGTTAGATTTTATCAAATAAATTTCCCTAAAAAATGCGATTTATACTCCAGTGGGATTTATGTTTTTTTTTTCCTTCTTTATTGTGCATTTTCGGCCGGTGCAATTTATAATCCGGAGCGACTTATAATACAAAAAATACGGTATTTATCGTGAGTAATCGCATTGTTTACAATTAACAGTCCCTGAGGATGGTTTAACTCAACAACTTACAATTCGGTAAGCAGGCATACTTGCCAACCCTCCCGATTTTCCCTGGAGACTCCCGAATTTCAGTGCCCCTCCCGAAAATCTCCCAGGGCAACCATTCTCCCGAATTTTTCCCGATTTCCACCCAGACAACAATATTGGTGGCGTGACCTAAAGGCACTACATTTAGCGTCCTCTAAAACCTGTCGACATGTCCGCTTTTCCTCCGCACAAAAAACGTGCTGGCCCAGTCACATACTATATGCGGCTTTTACACACACACAAGTGAATGCAACAGCCATACAGGTCACACAGAGGGTGGCCGTATAAACAACTTTAACACTGTTACAAATATGCGCCACACTGTGAACACACACCAAACAAGAATGACAAACACATTTTGGGAGAACATCCGCACCGTAACACAACCAAAACACAACAGAACAAATACCCGAAAACCCTTGCAACACTAACTCTTACGGAAAGCTACAATATGTATTACTATTACCAAAACACAACCAACCCCGCCCACCTCAACCCCACCAACCCCATTTTCCCGCATTCATAGGTCTCAAGGTTTGCAAGTATGTAAGCAGGTAGAAAATTTTTTTTTTTTCGAAAAGCCATGGCTGAAAATCCATGGAAAACAATGATTTTTGTTTTGAGACATTCATTTTCACGTCCTAGTCTTTGGTCTTTCTTAGGCTCAGTATTCGTGCTGCAACTCTTCATTCTATTCTGATGTTTTTACTGCAATTCCTCTGACTTGAATTGTGCTAATAGTTTTTGTTGGCTTTGATCAGAACAGTAGTCACGCTGAATATTTCATATAATTTTTTTTTATTTTTTATATCTCCTTAAAGGCATTTCCTTTCAGAGAATGGTGAGAGAAGAACAGGACTTGAACACGACTGATGAGTTTACCAAGACCTTGTACGTCCATGTGATGCAGTTACTCACATTCATACGCTCGATTCCTTGGAAATAAAGAAGCCCCTTTGTTATACTGAACGGGTGCTGTTTATTCACTTCTACCCACCTCATCTTTGCAGGACGGTGCTGCTGATGAACCCGAGCGAGCTACCGCCGGACTTCCTCTCGGTGGCCGAGCAGCTCTGTTGCAGTCAGCACTCCGAGAAAGAAACCTTCATCACTCTGATCAAACACGCCTTCCAGTCGGCGCTTGGCACCAAGTACCCAGTCTGCAGCATCCATGCAGTCCTGCAGGTGTGTTGGCGTTGGCTCGCATGGTTGAAGATGTGCAGGAAAAGTCCTAAAAGCCAGTAGTATAAGTATAACAAACTGTTAAAATCCTGTCTAATTGCAAAATGTCCTACTTTACTTTGTAAAAAAAATATTTGACAAGAGATTGTCTATAACAGGGGTCACCAACCTTTTTGAAACCAAGAGCTACTTTTTGGGTACTGATTAATGCAAAGTGCTACCAGTTTGATACACATTTAAATAAATTGCCACAAATAGCCAATTTGCTCAATTACCTTTAATAATTAAATCTATCCATAGAAAAAAATGGGTATTTCTGTCTGTCATTCCGTCGTACATTTTTTTCCTTTTACGGAAGGTTTTTTGTAGAGAATAAATGATGAAAAAAACACTTAATTGAACGGTTTAAAAGAGAAGACATGAAAAAAAATGAAAATTTAATTTTGAAACATAGTTTATCTTCAATTTCGACTCTTTAAAATTCAAAATTCAACCGAAAAAAATTAAGAGAAAAACTAGCTAATTCGAATCTTTTGGAAAAAATAAAAAAAATTATTTATGGAACATTATTAGTAATTTTTCCTGATGAAGATTAATTTTAGAATTTTGATGACATATTTTAAATAGGTTAAAAACCAATCTGTACTTTGTTAGAATATATAACAAATTGGACCAAGCTATATTTCTAACAAAGACAAATCATTATTTCTTCTAGATTTTCCAGGACAAAAATTTTAAAAGAAATTCAAAAGACTTTGAAATAAGATTTAAATTTGATTTACAGATTTTCTAGATTTGCCAGAATATTTTTTTGAATTTTAATCATAGTAAGTTTGAAGAAATATTTCACAAATATTCTTCGGCGAAAAAACAGAAGCTAAAATGAAGAATTAAATTAAAATATATTTTTTATTCTTTACAATAAAAAAAATAAATTTACTTGAACATTGATTTAAATTGTCAGGAAAGAAGAAGAAGGAATTTAAAAGGTAAAAAGGTATGTATATTTAAAAATCCTAAAATCATTTTTCAGCTTGTATTTTTTTCTCTAAAATTGTCTTTCTGAAAGTTAGAAGAAGCAAAGTAAAAATAATAAAATAATTTATTTAAACATGTGAAGACCAAGTCATATTTTCTTGGATTTTCAAATTCTATTTGAGTTTTGTTTCTCTTAGAATTAAAAATGTCGAGCAAAGCGAGACCAGCTTGCTAGTAAATAAATACAATTTAAAAAATAGAGGCAGCTCACTGGTAAGTGCTGTTATTTGAGCTATTTTTGGAACAGGCCAGAGGGCTACTGATCTGGTCCTTACGGGCACCGCGTTGGTCTATAACAACATGTTCATTTAACTTTATATGAATGACCTGTGCAGGGAAAAAGTGTGGATGAACTGGAGGAGATCTTCTCTGTGGTCCGGGGTGTCTTTGAGGCAGCTGCAGCCATGCTTGATCCTCTGCAGGGCCGCAGTCACATGATGCAAGAACTGGAAGCACTGAGGGAAAGACTAAGCATCTCTTCTTCCAACAGAAGAAATTCCGATGGTAAAAATGACTTCTTCATAGAAAGTGCACCAACAAAGAAAGTGCATTATATTAAAATAGATTTTAGAAATACCCAATGTTGCTGATTCTATCCATGTTGATCTTCAGGAATGCTCCAGACTCTACCGATCCCTACAGCCAAGTGTCTCATGTTTCACTGGGAAAAAGACAACTTTGGTAAAGTAAAGTATTTAGCGTTCAACTGAATATTTGCAAAAGCATACCTGAATCAATGCCGTACATTCTCAGGCCCCTTCTACACTAAGCTGGTTATCCAGGGTGTTGCTTTGTGTGCAGGTTCTTAGATTAAGTTTAACTTATATGAACAATATCCAGTGTTGTGGTATTTCAAACAATTGGAATCCAGTGTGTTGTGAGCATACTCGCCAACCCTCCCAGATTTTCCGGGAGACTCCCGAAATTCAGCGCTTCTCCCGAAAACCTCCCGGGACAAATGTTCTCCCGAAAATTTCCCGAAATTCAGGCGGAGCTGGATGCCACGCCCCTTCCAGCTCCATGCAGACCTGAGTGACGTGTATAAAGAGCGTGTCTGCCGAATGACGTTATAACTGTAGAATGATCGAGGGCGAGTTCATGGTTTCTTATGCGGGTTTATTGTTAGGCAGTTTCATTAACGTCCTCCCAGCGCAGTAACAACACACAACAACAGAATTCACGTTTATGTCTACCGTAAGGCAGTTCGTCTGCCGTAAACAGCATGTGACACTCTTACACATGACCATACTGCCCTCTACTGTACATGCACCACAACACCGCCAGGCAACTTCAACTCTTAATCCTCCTCCATTCACATCCCATCTCCCCGGATTGTAAACTACCTAATGTATATAATCAAATGTATTTCTAATGTATATACTTGTTCTTATGCTATCTGAACTCATTATGTTCTCTGCTCGCTGTACAGATCCTACTAAGTAAGACCTACACTGTTTCAATGTCCATCTCTCTGTTGATGCAATTGTTGATGACTGAAGTACTGATTCCAACCAAAGCTCCTCATCACACCCCCGGATTATAAATAATTTAATGTATATACTATGATGATTAACTTGTGTGGTGACTGTATTATGCTGATAGTATATATGTGTACCATGAATTGATTAACGTGGACTCCGACTCAAACAAGTAGAAAAAGTTATTGTGGTGTTACCATTTAGTGGTCAATTGTACGGAATTTGTACTGAACTGTGCAATCTACTAATAAAAGTTTCAATCAATCATGCATATGTGACAATAACATCTACGGCTTTTAGAAAGTGCAGTGCACAACTGCACACACAACAGCTGTAAATATACTCCTTCCCTCTTAACCATGCCGCCAACCACGCCCCCCACCCCGGAGCCGGAGATTCAAGAGATAGACGGCGCACTTACCCGTGTAAAAAACTATCCAGGGAGGGGAACCTTATGATTTACCTGCGCGGCTTGGAGACCCTGAGAGTAACAAGCAGTAGAAAATGGGTGGATGGGTTAATGTGGCTCAAACGATGTTTAGGCTAAATATTTTTTTGTTTAAGGAGTAGTGTAGACATAGCCTCAGAAAGTGTTGGGTTTTCAAACCACTCAAGAGAGTAAAAAATTTAATCCCACTTTTGCCATCATAAAACTTTTAGACAGAGGTAATTATAGAGTTAATTGCCATGTCAAGACACAAATGGGTAAATGGTTGTCAACATGAAAACAATACAATTATTTGGGGTCGGCGTGGCGCAGTGGCAGAGTGGCCGTCCGCCACCCGAAGGTCCCTGGTTCAATCCCCACCTAGTACCAACCTTGTCACGTCCGTTGTGTCCTGAGCAAGACACTTAACCCTTGCTCCTGATGGGTGCTGGTTAGCGCCTTGCATGGCAGCTCCCTCCATCAGTGTGTGAATGTGTGTGTGAATGGGTAAATGTGGAAGTAGTGTCAAAGCGCTTTGAGTACCTTGAAGGTAGAAAAGCGCTATACAAGTACAACCCATTTATCATTTATTTATTTTGTTTTTAGCATTTCATGCAAGCTGGGTTTTTTTACCCAATCATGGCACCCACTTGTTTTCAATTGGCCTGTTCACCCGTGGGATGTTCCAAATTAGATTTTGATGAGCATTCCTCAACATTCTCAGTCTTTTTTGCCACCTGTGCCAGCTTTTTTGAAACATGTTGCAGGCATCAAATTCCAAATTAGCCAATATTTGCAAAAAATACAAAGTTTACCTGTTCGAGCATTAAGTATCTTGTCTTTGCAGTCTATTCAATTGAATATAGGTTGAAAAGGATTTGCAAAACATTGTATTCTGTTTTTATTTACGTTTTACACAATGTGCCAAATTCACTGGTTTTGGGTTTTGTACTAGCTTCTCTTATGGCTTACTAATCGGAAAAAAAATCTGATAAAAATGTAAAATAACTATGTAAATGAGATTACAAGGAATTGTTAATAAATCCTATGCAATAATAATATCAGTCTGTTTGTTGATTACTTGTGCAACTGATGTCATTTTCATACCCTTAGATGTCCTGAATAACCTTCTGGAGGATGATGCTGAGACCATCACCACAAGCGGGCCCGCAAAGGAGGACGAGGACGAAGTGGACTTAGAGGACGACGAGGGACACGACACCTTGTCCCAAGCCTCGGAGTCTTACGCTCCCTCCTTCAACTCCGGCGTAGACAGTGACTTTTTCGAAGACTCGGATGACTCCATCAGCTCGCCAAAGTCCGCCAGGTCTCCCGCCCGGCTCAGCCAGCACTTGTACCGACTCCTCCGGAAGCCCAAAAGGTCGTTGTACCGCGCCAAAAGTTTAGGAAACGCGGAGACCAAAGACTTCATGGTGGTGCGAGAGATTCGCTCCAACTCGCTGCCCCACCACGTGCAGCTGCGGAGTCCCGAGCCCTTCTCGGGTCAGACCGTCAGACAGGTGTGCTTCAGGAGGAGGCCCATCTTGAGCACCGACGAGGACGGTACCAACACGACGCTGAGGGTGGTGGTGTTCGGCGCCGATCGCGTCGCCGGCAAGGTGGCGCGGGCCTACAATAGCCTGAGACAAAAGGAGTGCGCGTGTCCACGACTCAGCAAAGCCTTCAAGCTTCAGTTCTACTTTGTGCCCGTCAAGAGGGACTTGGCATCAGGACAAACTGTAAGTAGGACACTCAAATACATCATATAAAGTGCTACTTTCCGAGAGACGTCATCAGGGAAATAAAGTGCGGACCATTTTGGCACCTTTCAGGAGATAATGGCAACATCTATAAGACCAGGGGTCCCCAAACTATGGCCCGCGGGCCAGATACGGCCCGCCAGCGTCCAAAATCCGGCCCACGGGTTGGCCTGAATAAAAAAATACAAAACATTAATTTATTATTATTTTTTATTATCATTATTTTTTTAATCTGTCCTTTCTAGCCCATCCATCAATCCATTTTCTACTGCTTGTTACTCTCAGGGTCTCCTAGCCACGCAGGCAAATCTTATTGTCTAAAAATGCAATTTCCCATCGATAACATGAAGTCATCACGTGCACGCTCTTCCAGTCAATTAGTGCATGAGGGAAAAAAATGGCAAAATCGTTGGGGCAATGTAATATAGACTCCGAGTGTAGAGTTTTTAAACATCAGTGGACATGTGTATATATATATATATATATATATATATATATATATTTTTTTATATACAGTGGGGCAAAAAAGTATTTAGCCAGCCACCGATTGTGCAAGTTCTCCCACTTAAAATGAGGACAGAGGTCTGTAATTTTCATCATAGGTACACTTTAACTGTGAGAGACAGAATGTGGAAAAAAAATCCAGGAATTCACATTGTAGGAATTTTAAAGAATGTATTTGTAAATTATGGTGGAAAATAAGTATTTGGTCAACCATTCAAAGCGCTCACTGATGGAAGGAGGTTTTGGCTCAAAATCTCAGGATACATGGCCCCATTCATTCTTTCCTTAACACGGATCAATCGTCCTGTCCCCTTAGCAGAAAAACAGCCCCAAAGCATGATGTTTCCACCCCCATGCTTCACAGTAGGTATAGTGTTCTTGGGATGCAACTCAGTATTCTTCTTCCTCCAAACACGACGAGTTGAGTTTATACCAAAAAGTTCTATTTTGGTTTCATCTGACCACATGACATTCTCCCAATCCTCTGCTGTATCAGCCATGTATCCATTTTGGTATAAACTCAACTGGTCGTGTTTGGAGGAAGAAGAATACTGTGTTGCATCCCAAGAACACCATACCTACTGTGAAGCATGGGGGTGGAAACATCATGCTTTGGGGCTGTTTTTCTGCTAAGGGGACAGGACGATTGATCCGTGTTAAGGAGAGAATGAAGTTGGGCCATGTATTGTGAGATTTTGAGCCAAAACCTCCTTCCATCAGTGAGAGCTTTGAATGGTTGACCAAAGACTTATTTTCCACCATCAATTACAAATAAATTCTTTAAAATTCCTACAACATTAATTCCTGGATGTATTTTCCACATTCTGTCTCTCACAGTTGAAGTGTACCTGTGATGAAAATTACAGACCTCTGTCATCATTTTAAGTGGGAGAACTTGCACAATCGGTGGCTGACTAAATGGTTTTTTGCCCCACTGTGTATATATATATGTATGTGTATATATATATATATATATATACATATATATATATATATATATATATGTATATATATATATATATATATGTATGTATGTATATATATATATATATATGTATATATATATGTATATATATATATATATATATATATATATATATATATATATATATATATATATATATATATATATATAATATTGCCTGGCCTCTGGCCAAATTCTTTGTAACCCAATGCGGTTCCCAGTCAAAAAGTTTGGGGACCCTGGTGTAGACCATAGAACAGGCCAGGGCAATTATTTTGACTCGGGGGCCAAATTAGAGAAAAAAAAAACATGTTTGGGGGCCAGTATATCTATTTTTAGGAACACTAATACAAAACCTCACAATAATGTCTGGTTGAATGCTAAAAACATTATAACAGACCGCCTTAAAAACGAAATGGAATTTTACATTTTCTTACTGAATTATACACCCAGAATTTACATGAAAATAAAGAATGTGGGATTAACAATATAAATAACTATGAATGATGAAACACTGAATATTGACATGTGAACGTCACACCCCATCTCCATCAACATATTTACAATCAAGCAAAACACAACAAAAATGCAACAAACAATATGAACAACAAAATATGAACGCAAAGGGTAGAACAAGCCCACCTACAATCTGATATTTGTGATATATCACTAAGCTTTAGAACTTTGTTGTAAAAATGTCCTTCCACGTCTGTCCCTGACACCTACATTTCAGGCTGGCCGCTCTGGAAACACTCTGTGGAAACACTCCCCACCCACACTGTTTGGTGCCTCGTCTGAGCTGCTGTGACTTACAATACCATAGTAACTAATTAGATTACCATAGTAACTAAGTAGATTACCATAGTAATTACTATACCATTATCAGTATTTTCCTGAGGGAACTCTCCTGAAGGAATCAATAAATGAATATCTATATATCATGCAAAAGCGCAGCTTTGGACCATTGAAATACTTTGTAAAGTTCAAGACTTACGGTCATTAGAATACATCACTGCACATCATAATGGCAGCTACAGTTTCCATCTAAAAAAATTATTTGAGAATGTCCGGGTGGCCAGATTGAAAAGCTTAACGGGCCGCTTGCGGCCCCCGGGCCTTAATTTGCCCAGGTCTGCCAGAGAATATATGGTGACCATGTTGGGTTCCAAAAGGTTCCAAACTCTCCTGCTCTCCTCACACAATGCAAAAACAGGCATGTTCAGTTAATTAGAGAGTAAATCAGTGTGTACTATATCTTACCCCTCAACCAACCTCAGCTGGGATAGGCTCCAGCTGGTACGGACTGTCCATGGGCAGTTTCCTCGTAGGGCCAATGGAAGGACGTTAATCTTTTGACACACCTTGCCTTAATAAATGTATGCTAACCCTGTCTGCAGCTGCATGTCCTCAGGTTGGACATACAGGATTAATCGCAGATATCATTTTTCATCATTAAAAAGTGTACCCAGACGGATAATTTTCAAATTTTTAATACCACGACTGGACAATTAGTTTGCTTTAATAAAATGTGTTTTAAACAGCTCACATAAAATGGACATAAAAATGACATTAAAAAAAAACGTGCCATGTAGTGTATTGGTTTGTTGCCAAATTTTGTATTTTTTAGACATTCAGAATAGGTATCCCTGCTTTAGGAGCACTTGTATCTAGAGGAGGAGCTACATTATGTTCAGATCGCAGTTTCATGCATTAATAACACAAAATTATGGTTTGATTGCGAAAGATGTTTTGTAATGTAATCTGTAATAATTCTACCTGAATAAATGTCGCATGCCAATGTCTCTCAACCTTCAATAAATTGCAGTATTTAGCTTACTAAACATTTCATAACTGAGGAACATGTGATAAATGAAAATACACTATTTGATCCAGCAAGAAAAAAAATTCCCCCATTTTCCTCAACTGATGTATCAGCATTTATTTCGGTGCAAATATCACAGATTTAATTACAAAACATCTTTGACAAAGCATAATCGTAATCTAAGACATTTCTATTTTCTTAATGTAGTTAAGACCTGAGACCTGAGGACATGCAGCTGCAGACCCATGAGACATGATGGACCACTAAAAAAAAGCTTGTAAAACATCAAAGCAATTTACGTGATATTTTAAAGCAGACATGCTCCTAGCCCTTTCCTGCTCTGTCCCTGTTAAAGGACCTGTTTGCAACTTTCCCACAGTTATATTGTTCAAACCAAAATACCACCAACTAGCTATGTTACCGATAATGCCTGAACAGAACATAAATATAGACATTTTTTAAATGTCAATATTTTTCACAATTACTAATTATGCTGATTAAAAATCACTTGTCGGTCCAATGAATTTGTTTGGCATTCAGGCTTGACACTTTGTTTCGTATACAAGTAGAGTGAGCGTATGCGCACACACAAAAGCAGTCCCTGAGAGCAAATCGAAAAATTTGCAGTCTTGTTGTTACCATAGACGAGTCGTTCTCAAAGTTTTTTCTCCAAATACCACTATAATGACCAACATGACTAAAGTGTAGCGTAGTAGGCCTACGTTTTCATTAAAAACTATTATATTAATTTTTTTTTAGCTAAAGTAATACAACACACAGTTTGAACAGTAACACTGTGTTTGAATATAGGAAAATAAAACACTGTAACTAATTAATTAACCAGATAAGATTATGAAGATTTACCTGAGTGTGAATGTGTGGCATACCACTAGATGGAGCCAGTGTACCACTAGTGGTACACATACCACAGTTTGAGAATCCCTACAATAGACCACACACATTCAAAAATAGCAAACATTTGCTTTCCAAAATGCTTTCATTAGCTGAAAACGCAGAAAGTTAATGCCTTGCACTTGTTACATATAGACGTAGTCACATGATCATGTCCTAAAAGCCACAAGAGTGCAGGATACAATGCTAGGAACTAGGGCTGTCAAAAATAATGCAATTATTATTAATTATAACTTTAACAGCACTGATTTTTTTGACACGTGATTAACTTGCAGCCGTCTTTTTTGGCCCTTGGACCATTCCATCCATCCATCCATCTTCTTCCGCTTACCCGGGGTCGGGTCGCGGGGGCAACAGCCTAAGCAGGGAAACTCAGACTTCCCTCTCCCCAGCCACTTCGTCTAGCTCTTCCCGGGGGATCCCGAGGCGTTCCCAGGCCAGCCGGGAGACATAGTCTTCCCAAAGTGCCCTGGGTCTTCCATGTGGGCTTCTACCGGTTGGACGTGCCCTAAACACCTCCCTAGGGAGGCGTTCGGGTGGCATCCTGACCAGATGCCAGAACCACCTCATCTGGCTCCTCTCGATGTGAAGGAGCAGAAGCTTTACTTTGAGTTCCTCCCGAATGACAGAGCTGCTCACCCTATCTCTAAGGGAGAGCCCCGCCACACGGCGGAGGAAACTCATTTCGGCCGCTTGTACCCGTGATCTTATCCTTTTGGTCATGACCCAAAGCTCATGACCATAGGTGAGGATGGGAACGTAGATCGACCGGTAAGTTGAGAGCTTTGCCTTCCGGCTCAGCTCCTTCTTCACCGCAACGGATTGGTACAACGTCCGCATTACTGAAGACGCCGCACCGATCCGCCTGTCGATCTCACGATCCACTCTTCCCTCACTCGTGAACAAAACTCCTAGGTACTTGAACTCCTCCACTTGGGGCAGGGTCTCCTCCCCAACCCGGAGTTGGCATTCCACCCTTTTCCGGGCGAGAACCATGGACTCGGACTTGGAGGTGCTGATTCTCATTCCGGTCGCTTAACACTCGGCTGCGAACCGATCCAGTGAGAGCTGAAGATCCCGGTCAGATGAAGCCATCATCATCTGCAAAAAGCAGAGATCTAATCCTGCGGTCACCAAACCGGAACCCCTATACGCTTTGACTGCGCCTAGAAATTCTGTCCATAAAAGTTATGAACAGAATCGGTGACAAAGGACAGCCTTGGCGGAGTCCAACCCTCACTGGAAATGTGTTCGACTTACTGCCGGCAATGCGGACCAAGCTCTGGCACTTGGTCCGTTCCATAGTGTAAAAAAATGTGCCTGCGTCCACTAGTTACTGATGAGCCACTAACGGGAAAATTAATGAGCAGAAATGCACAAAGAAAGGGGTACATTTTGGAAATATCAGGTCCAAAGCCCGGGCAATACAAAACTATTTATCGTCGTGAGACGTCTTTACCGGAGCAAATGTTTGCTGCCCCGATGGTAGATGGAGCTTTACTTCTGTGTTTGGATTACAGTTAAATTGTATTGATAACATAAAAATGGAGATTGCTACTGATGATAAGATGATAAGCAAGAAGTTGAGAGGAAAATTTTTTTATTGGAAAGAGCTAGGTCAGTCATCAAAACATGTCAGGACACCTTCTCAAACCATCATGTCACAAAAAAGCGCTTTAGGCTTTATATTCGGTTTAACTACATTAACAATATAAACCCTTACCCTCCGGTCTCTGTCCTTTGCCTCAGCTGCAAGGTTAGAGTACTGCAGCTTCTTGAGTTCATACACTTCTTCGGTGGCATCCTCCCACGGAGCTGTCAGTTCAATGTTATAGACAATATGGCACGTTTCAGACCATAGGACAAGCTTGCCAGAAACTTGTGTACGGCAACCAAAAGCGGCTTATTGCAGTGAAACTTGCCAAGGGACAAAATATTAACATTGCTGTATGTATACCTTTGACCAAGCAGATTTGGTCACATTCTCAGTAGACCCATAATAAATTCATAAAAGAACCAAACTTCATGAATGTTTTTTGTGACCAACAAGTCTGTGCTCCAATCACTCTATTACAAAAAGAGTTGTAGAAATTATTGGGAACTCAAGACAGCAATGACATTATGTTCTTTACATGTGTATGTAAACTTTTGACGACGACTCTATGTGGACATTTTTAGCAACATCATAAAACTTCAACTGTTTGAGTGACATTGTGAAATAAATCTTTTATGCGTACTAAATAAACACTTTTTGTTTTGTTTTTGTTTGTCCTTGCAGGATATCAGTCGTGCTGGGACAGAAGACAGCACCAATGACATCGCCCATCTCCTGGGGATGTTGGATCCTTGGTATGAAAGAAACACTCTCAGCCTCCTGAACTTACCAGCCAATGTGGTCTGTCAGGTAGAGTCAACTTCTAAGCAGCCTGATCCAGTACGGAACTCCAGTTAAGGTCCGGTCACTAAGTTGTCGTTTGCTTCTGCAGCAAACCTCAAAAACCGAGTCGGAGTCGTACGACAGTTCGTACCAGCAGCGTCTGCCCATTCTTGCCGACCTGGTCCTGTACTACTGTCGTTTTGCCACACGGCCGGCTCTGATCCAGCTCTACCAAGCCGAGGTTGGAAACAAAACACACATTTTTCAGTCGATTTGGGATGCATTCGGGGTAATCTGTTCACTATCACCCCTCTGTAGTTGACGTTAGCCGGCGGAGAGAGGAGGACGGATGTGTTTGTGCATTCCCTGGAGTTGGGTCACACCGCAGGAACTCGGGCCATTAAGGCTATGGGTGAGTGTCAGCCAATTAAATCTTATATCCTATCATTTCCATGCGCTGTATTTAGGGATCGGTACATTTCGCATTCGAACCAGTACAGTGCCAATTCCCGTTACCTCAGAATCTATACAAGTACTCAACGATACAACATTTTTGGTACTTTTGTGTGTGTTCATATGTTGAAAAAATGTCAATTGTTTAGTCATAAAATATTTTATTGTACTATTCAGTTGTTTTCTTACACTTCTGAGTCTCATTTGCAAGTATTATACAGTGACTTTACATCGAGTTGCAATTCCAAGACATTAGATGGCAGTTGTGTATAGGCTATGGCAGAGTCATGTATAAAGACAGTATGACCAACTAGGTTTCAGACCGTGGTAGGTCAAAAACCACTCACGTGACTGCAAGGCGCCATATTTGCTTCCAACTTTGACTGGCCACAGCTAGAGCTACTGTAGTTGTATG
>NC_084611.1:74604115-74749115 GCF_033978795.1 Nerophis ophidion
CTGGAGGGAACCCATGCAGAACCCACACAAAAGATCCCGAGTCCGGGATTGAACTCAGGACTACTCAGGACCTTTGTATTGTGAGGCACTTGCACTAACTCTAGTGCCACCGTGCTGCCCCAGAAGTGGATCTCGCAATTACAAGCATGCATCACTATAGCTCTTGTCTCAAAGTAGGTGTACTGTCACCTGTCACATCACGCCGTGACTTATTTTGAGTTTACTGCTGTTTGTCCAGGGACAAGTCCAGGGACTTGCCCGACCTCTCCGGCACCCCCCCCCGCGATCCCGAAAGGGATAAGCGGTAGAAAATGGATAAATGGATGGATGGATTTGCAAGTTAATATTAGCATGCTAACAGTTAGCATGTGTCAAGTTATATCAATTTCTGGCGGTCGGCTGCAAACTTTGTTTAAGAAGTTAGCGCACTAATGTTGGCATGCTAGCATGCTAACAATTAGCATGTGTCAAATACAAAGTTTGTTGCGTCTGAGGCGTTCAGTTACGATATTGGCTAAAAATGTTAACATGCTAATTTTCTGATTGTTTTGATCTCGCGTAGTGGCCAATACTAGTGAAGTGTGAAGTGAATTATTTTTATATAGCGCTTTTCTCTAGTGACTCAAAGCGCTTTACATAGTGAAACCCAATATCTAAGTTACATTTAAACCAGTGTGGGTGGCACTGGGAGCAGGTGGGTAAAGTGTCTTGCCCAAGGACACAATGGCAGTGACTAAGATGGCGGAAGTGGGAATCGAACTTGCAACCCCCAAGTTGCTGGCACGGCCACTCTACCAACCGAGCTATACCGCCCCTATACTACTATTATAGTAATGTATTTATAGTTCATGTAGCCATTTTTATGCTTAAAATGGTCAATTTAGGGCAAGATTAAGTCGAATATATTTCCTTACTGTTAACACAAAGCTAAGATGTAGATGTTGTGTTCAGATATTTTAGCATACATTGATTGACCTACTGCAGGGGTCACCAACGCCGTGCCCGTGGGCACCAGGTAGCCCGTAAGGACCAGATGAGTAGCCTGCTGGCCTGTTCTAAAAATAGCTCAAATAGCGGCACTTACCAGTGAGCTGCCTCTATTTTTCAAATTGTATTTATTTTCTAGCAAGCTGGTCTCGCTTTGCTTGACATGTTTAATTCTAAGAGAGACAAAACTCGAATAGAATTTGAAAATCCAAGAAAATATATTTTAAAGACTTGGTCTTCACTTGTTTAAATAAATTCATTTATTTTTTTACTTTGCTTCTTATAACTTTCAGAAAGACAATTTTAGAGAAAAAATACAACCTTAAAAATGATTTTAGGATTTTTAAACACATATACTTTTTTACCTTTTAAATTCCTTCCTCTTTTTTCCTGACAATTTAAATTAATGTTCAAGTATTTTTTTTTGTAAAGAATAATAAGTACATTTGAATTTAATTCTTCATTTTAGCTTCTGTTTTTTCGACGAAGAATATTTGTGAAATATTCCTTCAAACTTATTATGATTAAAATTCCCAAAAAATATTCTGGCAAATCTAGAAAATCTGTAGAATCAAATTTAAATCTTATTTCAAAGTCTTTTGAATTTCTTTTAAAATTTTTGTTCCGGAAAATCTAGAAGAAATAATGATTTGTCTTTGTTAGAAATATAGCTTGGTCCAATTTGTTAAAAATTCTAACAAAGTGCAGATTGGATTTTAACCTATTCAAAACATGTCATCAAAATTCTAAAATTAATCTTAATCAGGAAAAATTACTAATGATGTTCCATAAATTATTTTTTTATTTTTTTCAAAAAGATTCGAATTAGCTCGTTTTTGTATGATTTTTTTTCGGTTGAATTTTGAATTTTAAAGAGTCAAAATTGAAGATGAACTATGTTTCAAAATTTTATTTTTATTTTTTTTGTGTTTTTTCCTCTTTTAAACCGTTCAATTAAGTGTTTTTTTCATCATTTATTCCCTCCAAAAATCTTCCGTAAAAGGGAAAAAAATGTACGACAGAATGACAGACAGAAATACAATTTTTTTTTATATATATATAGATTTATTTATTGAAGGTAAATTGAGCAAATTGGCTATTTCTGGCAATTTATTTAAGTGTGTATCAAACTGGTAGCCCTTTGCATTAATCAGTACCCAAGAAGTAGCTCTTGTCTTCCAAAAGGTTGGTGACCTACAGTATAATGTATTGGTTTTAGTATTTTTAATGTCAAAGTGGCCCCCGCATTCTAATTTTTTTTTATTAATGTAGATAGTTGATTTTCGTCTATTTATTTTGTCAGAGTTACAGGAGAACTCTACTATTTTTAAGGATTTTCTGCAAACAACCTATTCAAAGATAATTTCTAAGACAGCACTCTAATCTTTTTAGGAATCTGCTGCAAAAATGTGTCACGCAGAAGATTTTTATCTGAACTCGCTTGCGGCCACCAGTTGATTAACCCACATGAAGAAAAAAGGGAGGATCTAAAACGAATCCTTGAGGAACACTATTATTATAACTAAAGAAGTTGAACAAATTGCTTCTGACTGCATCTGGAATAAACAAGCGACAGCAACACCTTAGTTAAAAAATATGTAACTACCAAAAAAGAGGTGCCTTGAAGAACTCCTCAGTTACGTAAGTCACATGTTTGGACCCCTGTGTTATATGTTCATCCATCCATCCATCCATCTTCTTCCGCTTATCCGAGCTCGGGTCTCGGGAAAAGCAGCCTAAGTAAAGAAGTCCAGACTTTCCTTTCCCCAGCCACTTTGTCCAGCTCGTCCTGGGGGATCCCAAGGCGTTACCAGGCCAGCCGGGAGACATAGTCTTCCCAAAGTGTCTTAGGTCTTCCCTGTGGCCTCCTACCGGTCGGGCGTGTGGCGAAGTTGTTAGAGTGGCCGTGCCAGCAATCTGAGGGTTGCTGGTTCATTCCCCACCTTCTACCACCCTAGTCATGTCTGTTGTGTCCTTGAGCAAGACACTTCACCCTTGCTCTTGATGGGTCCTGGTTAGCGCCTTGCATGGCAGCTTCCACCATCAGTGTGTGAATGTGTGTGTGAATGTGGAAATACTGTCAAAGCGCTTTGGGCTCCTTATAAAGGGGTAGAAATGCGCTAAACAAGTACGATCATTTTTACCATTTAACACATCCCTAGGGAGGCATTCAGGTGGCATACTGACCAGATCCCCAAACCACCTCATCTGGCTCCTCTCGATGTGGAGTAGCAGCGGCTTTACTTTAAGCTCCCCCTGAATGACAGAGCATCTCAACCTATCTCTACGGGAGAGCCCCGCCACCCGGCGGACAAAACTCATTTTGGCTGCTTGTACCCGTGATCTTGTCCTTTCGGTCAAAACCCAAAGCGTTTAACCATAAGTGAGGATGGGAACGGAGATCGACCGGTAAATTGAGAGCTTTGCCCTCCGGCTTAGCTCCGCATTACTAAAGACGCCCCACCGATCCAGCTGTCCATCTCACGATTCACTCTTCCTTCACTCGTGAACAAGACTCCGAAGTACATGAACTCCTCCACTTGGGGCAAAGTCTTTCCCCCAACCCGGAGATGGCACTTCACCCTTTTCCGGGCGAGAACCATGGACTCGGACTTGGAGGTGCTGATTCCCATCCCAGTCGTTTCACACTTGGCTGCAAACCGATCCAGAGAGAGCTGAAGATTTTGTTCTGTTCTGTTGCTAAAATAGTCAATGCAATGGTTTACAGTAGTCCAAGATCATCTATGCAACAGGAGCACTTGAGTGTTTTAGGAATTTACTGCAAAAATGTTTGTCTCCCATGTTGTGAACTGAACTCGGGGACCGGTACGGCCGGATTTGGCTCCCGAATCGCCAGTCTTCATCTTCACTTACAAGGACTGTTCCCCTATGTATGTGTTCTTTATTGCTCATTATTTACACAAATGCCATATTAGAGGTACAATGAGTTATACTCGTATATGTACAGCTTATGAGCATACATAAAAAGGTAGAGAAAGTCACAATAATTATCAATATGGTGTGCATTACACTGGACAGAAGTGTATTCCTTCTTTTTAAATTATTTTAAATCGGGATACCCCAGAAGGATGCTTGTTTATGTTTTTTACCTCCTGAGATAATAGGGCACTTTTGATAAGCGTGCCTAATATGATTGAAGCCTCCACCTCATGCTCTGTTGTGTCTGTTACAATCTAAAAGCACAGCTGTATTTCCTCCTCCTCCCTTGGTTTATTGTCCAACTTCCTGCTGCTACCTTGTTAGCCCTAAGGGGGGTCGCCGAGTAGCTTCTACTCTTGTTTATTTGCCCGTTTTTTTACGAACATTTTTTATCTCGATAAAGACCCTAACACTAGTCCACGGCCAGTTAAAGCGCTTTTATCTTGATCCGAATCCGACAAGTAATGTCTCCTGCTGACTAGGGCCCCTCTGGCACAATAGTGGGACACAATAAGGTCAGTGTTATCAATCGTGCTAATATCATATTATTTTATGCAAACCCTCGGGCTCTTGCAATGAATTACATGTTCAGGTTGTCCATAAAAGATGGAGTACAGCTTCACATGATGAATAAAAAACAACGGAGACACTATAGCACAGTGGTTCTCAACTTTTTTTCAGTGATGTACCCCCTGTGAACATTTTTTTAATTCAAGTACCCCCTAATCAGAGCAAAGCACTTTTGGTTGAAAAAGCCCTGCGATGAGGTGGCGACTTGTCCAGGGTGTACACCGCCTTCCGCCCGATTGTAGCTGAGATAGGCGCCAGCGACCCCAAAAGGGAATAAGCGGTAGGAAATGGATGGATGGATGAAAAAGAGATAAAGAAGTAAAATACAGCACTATGTCATCAGTTTCTGGTTTATTAAATTGTATAACAGTGCAAAATATTGCTCATTTGTAGTGGTCTTTCTTGAACTATTTGGAAAAAAAGATATAAAAGTAACTAAAAACTTGTTGAGGAATAAACAAGTGATTCAATTATAAATAAAGATTTCTATACATAGAAATAATCATCAACTTAAAGTGCCTTCTTTGGGGATTGTAATAAAGATCCATCTGGATTCATGAACCTAATTCTAAACATCCATCCATTTTCTACCGCTTATTCCCTTTTTGGGGTCGCGGGGGGTGCTGGCGCCTATCTCAGCTACAATCGGGCGGAAGGCGGGGTACACCCTGGACAAGTAGCCACTTCATCGGAGGGCCAACACAGATAGACAGACAACATTCACACTCACATTCACACACTAGGGCCAATTTAGTGTTGCCAATCAACCTATCCCTAGATGCATGTCTTTGGAAGTGGGAGGAAGCCGGAGTACCCGAAGGGAACCCACACATTCACGGGGAGAACATGCAAACTCCATACAGAAAGATCCCGAGCCTGGGATTGAACCCAAGACTGCAGGACCTTCGTATTGTGAGGCAGACGCACTAACCCCTCTGACACCGTGAAGCCCCAATTCTAAACATTTCTTCACAAAAAAACCCCAAATCTTTAACATCAATATTTATGGAACATGTCCACAAAAAATCTAGCTGTCAACACTGAATATTGTATTGTTGCATTTTTTTTCTTCCAGTTTCTGAACTTACATTCATATTTTGTTGAAGTATTATTCAATAAATATATTTATAAAGGTTTTTTGAATTGTGGCTATTTTTAGAATATTTAAAAAAAATTTCACTCACCCCTTGTCATACCCTCAAGTATGAACCATTGCTATAGCACATAGTGTTAGACGGGCAATAGTCTTTAGGTGCAGCATCTTAAGAAAAATGAAGAAAAAAAACAACCTAACCAGTTCAGCTCACTTTGGTTATGTCAAAGGCATGCATTAAATTAATATGGTGGGAGAGTACACACATAGTCTGAGGTGTGCAGAAAAAACGCTCCTGAAAATAAGTTTAAGGAGAGGCCCTAATATCCGGGTTATTCTATTTACAATATAAATAATAATAAATTAGCGAACTTATCTTCCACCACATAATTTTGACTCCGATATCATTAGCAGAGCTCCTTCTCTGACAAGAAGAAATAGCCCTGGTATGTTCACCACTCACTTGCATGATCAGTTTTTCCCCCAGAAAATTTGTTAGTTAAGGTGGTGACTCTCCAGGGGATGGGACCGGGGAAGGGGGTTGGTGGGTTTAACGATCGGTGTAACTCTGCCTGTCGCCAACACGTCTCCACCTCGTCGCTGCCACAACAGCCTGGGGGGGCAATAAACTACAGACTGTGGTGACGTAGGCCGGCTTCGTCACGTGAAGAAGCCTACAACTTTTGGTTGTGTTTCCCGCTCCATTTGCTGAATGGCAATATACGGTATATATCTCAATATTTTTTCCGTAAAGTAAAAACAAAACAGTTCTAGCTACCTGAGATACTAAAATAATGACTTATAAAGTCAAATTAATGACTTACTGTAAGTAAGCGTTTGCAATAAGCGTTTGAAAAAAATCGTTAAAAGCGGGGCCACATGCTGACACATGCTCAACTCCATCAACCCATCCATCCATTTCCTACCGCTTGCCCCTTTTGGGGTCTCTGCTTAATTTATTACAGTATTTGGGAAGGCTGTAGTTGATTTTTATTATGTAAATGTTATATTTTTATCAAATGTTATATTTTTATCAACATTCATTATTAGTAAATATGTTACTAATAATTTAATGTAACTATAGTTGAAAAAATAGTACAATAGCAATAGGAGAGACTACTCATCCCTGAACACCATGGAGTTCATGTAGATCAGGGGTCACCAACGCGGTGCCCACAGGCACCAGTTAGCCCTTAAGGACCAGATTGAGTAGCCCGTTGGCCTTTTTTAAAAATAGCTCAAATAGCAGGACTTACCAGTGAGCTGCCTCTATTTTTTAAATTGTATTTATTTACTCGCAAGCTGGTCTCGCTTTGCTCAACATTTTTAATTCTAAGAGAGACAAAACTCAAATAGAATTTGAAAATTCAAGAAAATATTTTAAAGACTTGGTCTTCACTTGTTTAAATAAATTCATTTATTTTTTTACTTTGCTTCTTATAACTTCAGAAAGACAATTTTAGAGAAAAAAAAAACAACCTTAAAAAGGATTTTAGGATTTTTAAACACATATACCTTTTTACCTTTTAAATTCCT
Organism: Nerophis ophidion; assembly: GCF_033978795.1. Classification (NCBI taxonomy): domain Eukaryota; kingdom Metazoa; phylum Chordata; class Actinopteri; order Syngnathiformes; family Syngnathidae; genus Nerophis; species Nerophis ophidion. The sequence goes on from NC_084611.1 coordinate 74,611,242, forward strand.
TCCTCTTCTTTCCTGACAGTTCAAATCAATGTTCAAGTTTTTTTTTTTTTTGTAAAGAATAATAAGTACATTTTAATTTATTCTTCATTTTAGCTTCTGTTTTTTCGATGAAGAATATTTGTGAAATATTTCTTCAAACTTATTATGATTAAAATTCAAAAAAATATTCTGGCAAATCTAGAAAATCTGTAGAATCAAATTTAAATCTTATTTCAAAGTCTTTTGAATTTCTTTTAAAATTTTTGTTCTAGAAAATCTAGAAGAAATAATGATTTGTCTTTGTTAGAAATATAGCTTGGTCCAGTTTGTTATATATTGGATTTTAACCTATTTAAAACATGTCATCAAAATTCTAAAATTAATCTTAATCAGGAAAAATTACTTATGATGTTACATAAATTATTTTATTTATTTTTTCAGAAATATTCGAATTAACTAGTTTTTCTCTTCATTTTTTACGGTTGAATTTTGAATTTTAAAGAGTCGAAATTGAAGATCAAATATGTTTAAAAAACTTTTTTTATTTTTTTTTCGTGTTTTCTCCTCTTGTAAACCGTTACATTTGATGTTTTTTTTCATAATTTATTCTCTACAAAAAACCTTCCGTAGAAGAAAAAAAATGTACAACGGAATGACAGACAGAAATACCCATTTTTTTTTATATACAAATGTATTTATTAAAGGTACATTTCTGGCAATGTAAGTGTGTATCAAACTGGTAGCCCTCGCATTAATCAGTACCCAAGAAGTAGCTCTTGGTTTCAAAAAGGTTGGTGACCCCTGATGTAGGCTTTATGATGCAGTTACATTATTATATCAACTATCAGAGACAGAAACTCTTCGTTTAAAATAATGTCCTTTTTTGCTCTTTCAACACAGAAAAAAGTAAAGTGAAATAACTTAGTTTTTCTGTAAGTCAATATTGCTTGTCTTTCTCTCAGACAGACAAGGCTTTGCTGTCCGTAACAGACGCACACATACACGCATGCACCCACACACCCACGGCACAGTGAGCTAACGTTAAGCTAATAGCTAAGTAGCCTTTATCTCAAAGACTGCGAGCGAGCTGAGCTGCCGCTTGTTTCCAGAACGTCAACGGGCTCATAGTGATGTTTATAGTAGTTGACGGGGTGGTGTTTATGATCATTTGGGGAGAGTCCGCTGCCTTACCTGCTAAAAACACCTTTCTGCTCGCTCCACGTTACATGCGCTCTGAATACGCGCTGCTGATTGGCTGTTACGTGTGCTCTGAATACGCACTGCTGATTGGCTGTTACGTGCGCTCTGAATACGCACTGCTGATTGGCTGTTACGTGCGCTCTGAATACACACTGCTGATTGGCTGTTACCGCTCTGCGTGTAACCAATCAGATGGTTCTGTGGGTGGGACAAGGCTGGGTGCTGGAGAGACATACTGACAGAGGCAGATGCAGAACTAAGCAGAGCAGCTTGTTAAGACTTTGTTTTTTTCGTTAAGACTTTAGTCTCTTTGTTGTTAAGGCGGCCGCCTTAATAAGAAAGCGCTGCGGGAAACCGTGATTATACTTTGTCCCAAATGTAACTCGAGTCGAGGGCGTGAGTCTCGATTTGTCACTGCCGTCTGGTTCTCCCATGGCCAGAACATACTGTAACGGTACAGTGGGAGAAGGAGACGGCATGGAGGCAAGGACGTTGTTAGCTTACTGCGTGTTTATTGAAATATGTAAATATATATGAAGTGTGTGACTAACCCAAACGTATACGGTGTGACTATGTGTTGTAAGTATATGAGGAGTGTTACCAGGTGGTGTTGAAGGTGCGTGTTGAGATCGGTGCGGAAGTCCAGAAAGGGCAAGGCAGGCTCTGAGATCCAGGGACAGGCAGGAGGTCAGGGGCAGGAGTGAGGCGTCGTGGTCCAAGGGCAGGTGTGAGGTCGATCTCCTGGTCTAAACAACAAAGATCCAAAATTAAATGAAGAAAATGTCACCTACTGATGAACTAAAGTGAATCCAGTGTTGTGTATGGAATCATCTGTGTGGAGTATGGGCTTGAAATTCCAAGGTTTGGAGGACCAAGATCACAAGAAGGTAGTCGTGACTGAGCGACAGAAATTCAAGAGGAATGGACACAACATAAAGTAAAAATACCAAGAGCTAAAAGTAGAGCTTGAAAGTTGTGGAAAGTAAAAGCAACAGTTTTGCCAGGGACAGGATGAATGGTTCCAGGAATAACATCCAAGATCTCTGTACACACAAATACAGTCCTAGGACATTTCTACCATACTCTACGCCTATGTGTGTGCATTGTTGTGACTATGTGGATTATTTGAGGTCTTTTTGTATTATGGAAGGTGTTTCTAGTACAGGTTGGATATTTGTGCCTGAGAAATTGAGCTCTGTCCAGGTTCACTTCTTCAAACCATACTGTTGCTAGGAATGTGTACTGTTTAAGACTGCAGAATCATACGAATCCAATGAACGGTTGGTGCCACATGTGCCCAGGCGCAATACAAATTGCTTGGTGTGAGCACGTGCTAAGGCACCATATAGAGGCCTAAGCTTGCCCACATGGGGGCAGACAAGTGGAGGGACGATGGGTTGTTATGAATGTTTATGAATGTTGCATTTGTACTACAGTACACTTTATGGTTTTCTTTCTGGAAAGAGAAATTAGTTGGTACAATCGGGCTGGTGCGACAGGTGAGGCTGCGGTGAACCAAATAAACCCTCACACACTGGGTTCATTTCTGTTTCTCACTGGGTACAACATCACATGATCATAGTCTCCTTTCTATGTACAAAGACTGCTCAGTCCTTTGTTAACTCCTGGGCAACATTTGGCCTAATTATAGAACTATGACTCAAATGTGTTCTAAAACGGTAAATGGATTTTACTTGTGTAGCGTTTTTCTAGCTTGAAGGTGCTTTGACACTATTACCACATTTAGCTACTTAAGACAGCACCAGGAGCAACTGGTATCTTGAATTGGTCACAGTGGGACTAAGAATCAAACCTACAACCTTCATGTTGAGAGACGACCATTATACCACTCAACTACTACTAAAATAATTGATACATACAGTATTTAGTGTGATGTTGTCGGAGGCTATGCCTGGGAAACCAAAATTATAGTTCTTGACACAACGAAACAAAGCTGAAAGCAAGAGTACTGTATATGTCAAGATGGTACGGACCCTGTTGTTTTATTAAATTAATTTAAAAATTTCTTGTGGGTTAATCACTGTCAAAGGATATGGGGAAACTCTATAGCAATCATCTAGATTACATTATGGGAAATTTCACTACCCTCTTACAGTTTGAAGATACTAATGAAACATAGGTATTGGAATTAATTTCTATTCTTAAAGGGGAACATTATTACAATTTCAGAAGGGTTAAAAACAATAAAAATCAATTCCCAGTGGCTTGTTGTATTTTTTTTATTTTTTTTCAAAATTTTACCGGTCTCGGAATATCCCTAAAAAAAGCTTTAAAGTGCTTGATTTTCGCTATTTGCGATGCGACTATCCATTTCCCTGTGACGTCACACAGTGCTGCCAATGTAAACAAACAATGGCGAATACCACAGCAAGATATAGCGACATTAGCTCGGATTCAGACTCGGATTTCAGCGGTTTAAGTGATTCAACAGATTACGCATGTATTGAAACGGATGGTTGGAGTATGAAAGTATTGAAGAAGAAACTGAAGCTATTGAGCGAATAGCTATTGACGCTATACATAGCCATAGCATGGCCGAATAGCTGCGTTAGCATCGCCATTAAAATGTGCGGACCAAACAATCAGGACTTTCGCATCTGGTGACACTGGAGAAACTTAAATCCGTCGATTGGTAAGTATTTTTTTCGCATTAAATGTGGGTGGAGGGAAACGTATTATAGTTGCAAATGCATCTGCAGGTTATCTATACTTCTCTGTGCCATGTCTGCTTTAGCACCGTCGGTAAATAGCATGTTAGCGTCGATTAGCGTAGCATGTTAACATCGATTAGCTGGCAGTCACGCCGTGACCAAATATGTCTGATTAGCACAGAAGTCAACAACATCAACAAAACTCACCTTTGTGATTTAGTTGACTTTATCGTTGCAAATGCATCTGCAGGTTATCCATACATCTCTGTGCCATGTCTGTCATTGCCGGTAAAATGTGGAGACACTTTGGTACATTCAATGGGGGTCTGGCGGCAGACACTTTCGCATCTTCGAGCCACTGGTGCAACTTGAATCCCTCCCTGTTAGTGTTGTTACACCCTCCGACAACACACCGACGAGGCATGATGTCTCCAAGGTTCCAAAAAATAGTAGAAAAAAACAAAAATAACAGAGCTGAGACCCAATGTTTACAATGTGTTGAAAATTAAAATGGCGGCTGTATTACCTCGGCGACGTCACATTCTGACGTCATCGCCTCCAGAGCGATAAATAGAAAGGCGTTTAATTCGCCAAAATTCACCCATTTAGAGTTCGGAAATCGGTTAAAAAAATATATGGTCTTTTTTCTGCACCATCAAGGTATATATTGACCCTTACATAGGTCTGGTGATAATGTTCCCCTTTAAGATATAAGCAGATATCTTAAGCAGAATAGCGGAAGCCATCTTTAAAACTGCTGCAAACCTAACAAACGCATCAATAACTCAGTCAGGAGTGTGCAGGTGTCCTTAATTAAATCAGTTTCCTCCATTATTATTAAATCCCTTTAAACACATATTTAGGGGGACGGCGTGGCGCAGTGGGAGAGTGGCCGTGCGCAACCCGAGGGGCCCTGGTTCAAATCCCACCTAGTACCAACCTCGTCACGTCCGTTGTGTCCTGAGCAAGACACTTCACCCTTGCTCCTGATGGGTGCTGGTTGGCGCCTTGCATGGCAGCTCCCTCCATCAGTGTGTGAATGTGTGTGTGAATGGGTAAATATGAAAGTAGTGTCAAAGCGCTTTGAGTACCTTGAAGGTAGAAAAGCGCTATACAAGTACAACCCATTTATTTAACCTATCCCTGCAATCCAGGGAGGTTCCTTCAGATTTAAAAATAGCCGAATCCAGAGATCCAAGACTTTTTAATAATTATCGGCCAAAATCAGTGTTACTATGCTTCTCTAAAATATTGGAAAAACTGGTTTATAAAACAATGGTGCACCACTTAAATTAACACAATATCCTCTATGAACACCAGTATTGTTTTCGGAACAATCACTCCACTATTATGGTTCTTGTTCAATTGGTTGAGATTATCTATACTGCCCTGAAAGATTTTCTCTTGGCATATTCCTTGATCTTTCCAAAGCTTTTGATACTGTTATTTATACAATTTTACTTGATCAAAATATTACTTTTAAATGGCTGCCTAGTTATTTGTTTAACCGTGAGCAATATGTGTATGTCAACGGTTGTTTTTCATCCCAACTTAAGATGTCATGTGGAGTTCCCCGTGGTTATACAGTATACTTGGATCTTTATTATTTCTCATTTACATCAATGACCTAGCTGATGTATCTTCATCCTTCACACCCAATCTGTTTGCTGATGATACAAATGTGATCCCAACTCACAAGAAATTTGAAAACCTTGTTAGGGAAGCTAATACTAGTATAGCCGTGCTATCTGATGCGTGTCTTGTTAATAGACTATCACTAAATGTAAAAAAAATCCAACTTTATTGTGTTTGCAAGAAAAAAAAAAAACATTCCGTAAACAGAGTGCAAAGATTTCTTTTGGAGGAATCGAAATTAGTCAAGTTTCATCTACGAAATTTCTAGGTATCCTAGTCCAGTGGCTCTGAAATGAGGGTACGCGTACCCCGGGGGGTACTTGAAGGTATGCCAAGGGGTACGTGAGATTTAAAAAAAAAACAATTCAAAATTCCTTCATAAATATATTTATTGAATAATACTTCAAGAAAATATGAATGTAAGTTCATAAACTGTGAAAACAAATGCAAATATGCAATATCCAGTGTTGACAGCTAGATTTTTTGTGGACAAGTTCCATAAATATTGTTTATGTTTAAAATATTATTTTTTTGTGAAGAAATGTTTAGATTTAAGTTCATAAATCCAGATGAATCTCTATTACAATCCCCAAAGAGGGCACTTTAAGTTGGTGATTACTTCACTGTGTAGAAATCTTTATTTATAATTGAATCACTTGTTTATTTTTCAACAAGTTTTTAGTTACTTTTATATCTTTTTTTACCAAATAGTTCAAGAAAGACCTATTTGTGAGCAATATTTTGCACTGTTGCATTTAATAAACCAGAAACTAATGACATAGTGCTGTATTTTACTTCTTTATCTCTTTTTTTCAACCAAGAATGCTTTGCTCTGATTAGGGGCTACTTCAATTAAAAAAATGTTCACAGGGGGTACATCACTGAAAAAAGGTTGAGAACCACTGTCCTAGTCGATGAACAATTGCCATGGTCAGAAGACATAAGTAACCAACAAAGAGTCAAGAACTCTTGGGATCATCAGAAGAATCAGGGGTTTGTTCATCAGGCATGCCTCTTAAAGGCCTACGGAAACCCAGAAGAAAAGGGTCCCCAGTCGTCTTGGACTCCAAGCCACTGGACCCTGACCCGGATCAGTCAAGGATCGTGTGGTGCCTGTCTGTGCACCAGTCTCCCCACGTTAAAGGCCTACTGAAACCTACTACTACCGACCTCGCAGTCTGATAGTTTATATATCAATGATGAAATATTAACATTACAACACATGCCAATACGTTCTTTTTAGTTTACTAAATTGCAATTGTAAATTTCCCGCGAAGTGTCGTGTTGAAAACGTTGCGGTATGATGACTCGTATGATGACGCGTGCGTTTGACGTCTCGGGTTGTAGCGGACATTATTTTCCAGCCTGATCCAAGCTATAAGTAGCCTGCTTTAATCGCATAATTAAAGAGTATTCTGGACATCTGTGTTGCTGAATCTTTTGCAATTTGTTCAATTAATAATGGAGAAGTTAAAGTAGAAAGATAGAGGTGGGAGCTTTTAGCCTTTAGCCACACAAACACAGTCGGTGTTTCCTTGTTTAAAATTCCGGAAGGCGAAGCTTTACTATGGATCAGAGCGGTCAAGCGAACAAGGATCCCGACCAAATGTCAACCGGCAGTTTTTGGTGAGAAAATTGTGGTAATAAGTTTGCTCTTACCGGCGACATCGGTGACATCAGCGGAGCTTCCAGCAGCGTGACTTGCCTCAGAGACACTGGGTCAACACACATACTCGTGGCCATACTCCTCCGACTTTAGTTACTATTTAATCTCACTAAAACATTAACACAATGGGCATATAAGGGATTTTCCAGAATTATCATAGTAAATATGTGTAATAACATCTGCAACCGCCTTTTTTTTTTTTTTAACCTTTTTTTTCTAGTCTTTTACTCTCAAAATCCTCATCCACAAATCTTTCATCCTCGCTCAAATTAATGGGGAAATTGTCGCTTTCTCGGTCGGAATAGCTCTTTCTGCTAGAGGCTCACATTATAAACAATGTGAGGATGAGGGGAGCCCTACAACCAGTGATGTCACGCGCACATAGTCTGCTACTTCAGGTAAAGGCAAGGCTTTTTTATTAGCGACCAAAAGTTTCGAACTTTATCGTCGATGTTCTCTACTAAATCCTTTCAGCAAAAATATGGCAATATCGCAAAATGATCAAATATGACACATAGAATGGACCTGCTATCCCCGTTTGAATAAGAAAATCTCATTCAGTATGCCTTAAACTCTTTATTACAGTTTAATTCATCCATATCTTATCTATTGCAATATTGTTTGGGCTAGTACATATCCATCACATTTACACAAATGATTCATTGTACAAAATACATTTTTAAGAATAGCTACCTCCTCTAACTATTTAACACCATCTGCTCCTGTGGTTTAGGAAACTAAATGCACTATCTATTTAAGATATCAACACAGTTCAGTCCTCTCCTTTTATCTATAAATATACTTACTTCCCTAATACACTTCCTACATCGTTCAAAGATTATTTTAAAACCAATTCGCAATTTCATAATCATAATACCAGACAAACTGATAATCTCCGTTCTGTCTTTGGCCGTATTGCTTTTAGCCAATTTTCCATTAAACACAGAGGTTCTTTACTCTGGAATCCTCACCTATGTATTGCAAACTCCTCATCTTCACTCAGTAACTTTAAACATAGATTAGGGGCCAGTCTGGTGAATAAACATTCTCCATTTGTTCCTACCTTATAATGTAGCCCCTTACTTCCTCACATGCACTCACCCAAACACACACACCTAGTCTCAATCCACACAAGGTAGCCTACTTGTTGTTGTCTTATTTTTTATGTTTTATGTTTAATTTTGTTTGTTAATTTACTGCTTTAGGTGAGAGCCTTGCATAAGCCCTTTTTTGGGTTTCTTTTCTCACCTGCAGTTCTTCTTACTACGTATTTCTCATTACTAATTTCTTGTCTCTATGTATTTTAACAATGTTTTGTTTTATACTGTATATATTGTGCGAATAAATAAATAAATAAACATTCTGTCATATGAGACACTAAGGACGTAAAATGACCAAATGCCTCAAGCAAAAGCAACACTTACTGTGTGTCCTTTGTCTGCTGTGCTGCCTGGAGGGTCCAAAGCCCGGTAAGGTCAGACAGAACCAAGGCTTCCCTATCTTGAGGGTTCTTCTGGACACTTTATTTAAGACTTGTACGGTTTCTTTGATGGTACAGTCAGATGATATAGTCTTTTGATTAAATTGTTTCTTTACAAAAAGTGTTCATCTTTTCACAGAATCTTTACAAGTGTTTAAAAGCACTCAATGTTCTTGGCATAACAACACTAAACAATGCACTTCTCCGTATTTCAATTCCATGCTGCATACAATACTCAACAAAAATATTTTGGGCTACACATTGCCAGAAAGCTAAGGACCTGGATTATTCCTATTTTGTATATTCTGGAGAACGAGCGTCCTCTTCATTAGACATTGGATTTTGGCTTATTTATTTTGTCAGAGTTACAGGAGTGAGCTGCACTTTCTGCAAAAAAGCTAGTCAAAGATCATCTCCATGACATAATCTGTCAAATCTTTTTGAAAAATAACACATAGACCACCAGTTAAAAAGCCCAAATGATGAAAAAGAGAGGACCTATAATGGAACCATGAGGAACACCACTAGTAAGATGTTGTACAAATGACTACTGACTGCATCTGACTTAAACAAGCTACAGCAACACCTTGATTTACTTACTGCCCCACTCGATCCCTAAGATCAGCCCATCAGCTGCTACTGACGGTCCCTGACACAAGGCCGAAGCTTAGAGGTGACAGAGCTTTCGCTGCTGCTGCTCCCAAGCTCTGGAACGACCTACCTCTGAGTGTTAGACAAGCCTCCTCTCTTCCTGTTTTTAAATCTCTCTTAAAAACATACTTTTATTCCTTGGCTTTTAACACTAAGTGATATCCATCCTGCAATGGCGGCCCATTATACACCTGCTGTGAACCTGTTTTTATGTTTTATTTATTTATTTTTTATCATGTTCGGTTTGTGTTGTGTTGTTTGCTCGGTCCTCGTATTATCTTTTAACCTGTCCATTATACAGCACTTTGGCTACCCCTGTGGTAAATTTTAAATGTGCTTTATAAATAAAGTTGATTTGATTTGGGCGGGGTGGCTCAGTTGGTAGAGCGGCCGTGCCATCAACTTCAGGGGTCCAGGTTCGTCCACAGCTTCCGCCAACCAAGTCACTGCCGTTGTGTCCTTGAGCAAGACACTTTACCCACCTGCTCCAAGTGCCACTTGTGAGTCCAAGTGTCGCTTAAAGATGTAGATAATGGCTTTCACTAAGAAAACCGCTTTAAATCTCTTGAGAAAAAGTGCAACATAAATATAATTCACTTCACATTATTGGGAAGACATTGTATCTGCTAAAAAAAAAAAAACCTTGAGGAACGGCATAGTTACTGTATCAGAAGTGTTTGCGAGTAAGGTTAAAATGTCAATACATGGATCCGCCAATGTGTTGACGGTGGTCCAAGTTCCTCTATGCAACAGGAACGCTCAAGTGTTTATCAGATTTTGCTCCAAAATGTTTTGAACTGAACTGAACTTATTTCATTCCTGGGCCGAATAGTGCCCGGGATACGCCAGTCGAAAAGCTGTGTCATAGTGTCTGAGGATCTACAGCCTTAACAACCCGATCTGCATCTCAGTCAGGCTATTTTGTTGTGCATCTCGTGGTGTTTGGATTCCTTCACACCCAGCGACCCTCCACTGTGAGCATAGTAAGCCATTACATACTTAAGTTCTTTAAATTGAATTTTTAAGATTTAAAACATCAATCATTTCAATTTTTATCGTGAATTCTCCTTATCTTGTTATGCAAGCTTTCATTTCCTTGCTATCATTTGCATTTCGAATGTGTTTTGCATGTACTTTTTTTGAGAGAGTATAAAATTGCCTTAACCGGAATACATTTTTCTGTCTGACTTTCTGTACTTATGCACACGATTCTGTTATTTAAGGCCACAGCTGTACTTTAGCGCTGTGGTAACACTGCCACTTTTCTTCGAAGCTATGATTGCTACAGTTTGCCTAATCATGAAAAAGGCTATTTTTATTTATCTATTTACAGACAGACATAGTTTTCTATTTTATTACTGTTTATTTTGTTGATTTCACATTCCGTTCTGCAAAAAGGTCATCTCTAGAAGCGCACAGCTTATGGACAGGGACCCACAGTTAAAATATACATCATCATACAAAATACAATACAATACATTTCAAAATCTACCCACCAATTACCCATTTACAATTTAATTTATTGATAAAAAAAGGAATCTTTAAATCCACCAAATCAGTCTCAATGACCTATTATTTAAATGTGTTTAAAAGGTTGCATCTTAAAGATCTACAATAATCTCATCATACAAACAGAGGTCAAGACCAAAATTATGCGACTAATGTGACTTCCTCAACCATATTTAATCAAACCTTTAAAGCACGTGAGTTTTCCGTATTGTATTATTGCATAATCATGCGACAATAACCTATAAATAAGATTAAAGATTATTATTAAACCTGCTCAGTGGCCTGCCTAGTGGTTAAAGCAGGGGTCGGGAACCTTTTTGGCGGAGAGAGCCATGAAAGCCAAATATTTTAAAATGTATTTCCGTGAGAGCCATAACATATTTTTTTAATATTGAATACAACTAAATGCGTACATTTTTAAGTACGAGCAACATTTTTAGAATACAATAGGTCTCTTATTCTTTTTGATGACATTGTTATTCTGAAGCTAACCAACAATAAATAAAATACTTCTTACCCTTAATGCGACTTTTTGAACAGGTGCGGTAGAAAAACGGATGGATGGATTAAAATGCATGAGAATGTTTTATATTTTGAACGTTATTTTTAACACTTTGATTACCAGCGGAATTATTCATTACGTGTTAAGCAATGTTGGCTAAGATTTATCTGAGAGCCAGATGCAGTCATCAAAAGAGCCAGATCTGGCTCAAGAGCCATGGGTTCCCTAACCTTGGGTTGGAGTGTCCGCCCTGAGACTGGAAGGTCGTGAGTTCAAACCCTGGCTTGAGTCATACCAAACTATAAAAATGGGAGCCATTGCCTTCCTGCTTGGCACTCAGCATCAAGGGTTGGAGCTGGGGGTTGAATCACCAAATGATTCCCGAGCGCGGCCACCACTGCTACTCACTGCTTCCCTCACCTCCCGGGGGGTGTACATGGGGATGGGTCCAATGCAGAGGATAATTTCACCACACCCACTGTGTGTGTGACTATTGTTGGGACTTTTAACTTTAACTTTAAATAAACAAATATGTGCCATAATAATTCAACTGTACACTAAGGAGGTACCTTAATATGTAGCCCTTGCTTATGCAAATCAAGCAGTGTGCAGTAAAAATACTCATAAATATATTTAATGTTGTTGTTTTTCTCACAATAGCAGCGCTGGCTTAAATTGTTCTCCAAATGTACAACTGACCCAGTTCTCACACACATACACACACTGACACACACACACAGGTGTTGTAAAAAGAGCCGAAGCCCAGCTGTCCTAATACCTCAGTCAAAGGCTATCCTCATCTGGGGATTTCCAATCAAGCAGTAATGCACACATGCTCTATTGCTCCTTCACTCTGCGAACGCACTTCCACACATTGCTGTCAGCTCCTTCCTGTTTTCGGAGACGTCTTAAGCGCGCCGGAACGGAAATGAGTGCTCCTGTTTTGTGTTTGGCTGCATTGTTCCCGGCCTCCTTTAACCGACGCCACACGTACGGCGAGTGGCGGCCAAATGGATGCATGTGTGGCACCACATACAGACTGGGAACTGAATCACTGGCATAGTCTAGTGGGCAACAATTAAATCTGCATTTTTCTGCACTTTGTCCTTCCGTCTAGTGTACATTTAAATATTCAACTTTACAAATAAAAACGTTTCCTCATTATCTTTTATTTATCTATTTTTTTTTATCATTCTAAACTGGCTTCTAGTATGTACTACTTGTCGGGGTCTGGATGTTGGATTTCACTAAGGCTTTTGCGGGTGGGCGTTGCTTGGGCTTATTTCGACTTCCGGATGCGCATGTCCTGTGGTCTGGTGTTTTGGTGCTTTGGTGTTATGTATTGAATGGGGAGTAGTGACGGCACAGTTCCACAAGGGGGTGATGTTGCTCTATGTCGTATTGTATATATGCAAAATATATATAATAATACACGATACTAAATATGTATAAACTTTATTTTTATTGAATTTATTAAATTGTAACACCCAAATAAGTTTTTCAACTTGTTAATCAACTCATGGTAAACTAGGCTAGAGAATGGAGTGTGACCAAAATCCAAGAGTGTGTGGTGTTAGACCAGGTGTGGGTAATTACTTGAGTGTTTTACCTAGTGTTGACTCGATTGATAGATCGATTGATTGATTGAAACTTTTATTACTAGATTGCACAGTACAGTACATATTCCGTACAACTGGTAACACCCGAATAAGTTTTTCAACTTGTTTAAGTCGGGGTCCACGTAAATCAATTCATGGTAACTCGAGAGGAGAAACAAGTCATGAAGGCAGACCGTGGGGCAGGCAGATGGTCAGGGCGAATGGCGATGCATAGGAGTTCATAGGAGCAAGGGTCGAGGATCGATGCGAAGAAAACTATGGCTGACGAGATGCACAGCTCGTTAATGCGGGGACGAAGGCAGACTGCTGGGGAGGATGACAAGGAAGAACAATTAAACACGGAGGGCAAACACAGAGAGAGAGAGAGAGAGAGAGAGAGAGAGAGAGTGAGAGAGCGAGCGAGCATAAAGCTGGGTAGTCAGCTTACTGTACCCAACAGAAGATTAAGTTCCGGCAAGGATTCTTTGGTCCACTGGTCTTTATACATGTGCGCTGATTGCTGATCGCCCACAGGCTTGCCGGTATGTGGGCGTGATGCAGCCAACGCGAGCAGGGGCGTGTCTCGGCGCGCTGCCAACTGAGGTGGCCGCAGACCCAGATGCCGGAGAAAAGCGGGTTCGAGCCCATGCTATGACAGCACCCCCCCCTCCCCCCGCACCCTTCCCCTCCTTATAGACATATTCCAGGTGTCTTAGGACTGAAAGCAGAACAACGAGATCAAGAGACAAGGGAGGGCGGAGGGGGGAACTGGTGGTGGGTCGTCGGCCCAAGTGTCCCTGAAACCATTGGGCACAACTCTGGTGGCGGCGGTGGGTAGACAGCGAGTCAGATGACCAAGGAACGGCCACCTTTTCGGCTGTCGGGAAGGCAGACGCGAGTGGCGCCATAACCACAGCAGCCCACGAGTTCCACGCCCATGTCCTGGGCGTCGCTGCTGTTGGCACAAAAGCGTCCATACACTGGGAACAGATAAATGCGGTTAAATTCCCGACGATTAGTATTATTTTAAATTAAACTGATCAAAAAACTCGGTTAATTGCACTTTGTTAAACTCCCGGACCAACTATCGCTAACTTGCTAGCTAGCTTAAATGCTAACATGAATGCAAGAAAAACGTGCATCTTTCCCCATTGAGAAACGACTTACCCCAATCTAAACTTTTGCAAACACATTGCCGTCTAAACAACTAAGTTATTCAATTGTTTGCATTTAACCTACAAGTTGTGCTTTTTTAGGACAGAGTGATCATCACACAGATGTGTTTTTAACAACTTTATTAACACGGACTGAGGTGCGAACCACAGGAAAGTGAACTTGCGTGATGTCATATAAATCGAAAGTGAAGCAAAGTGAACAACATTCAATTTGACGTTAGAAGTACAAAACCATTCTTTTGATTTTACTTTAGTTAAAATGGAAGAAGATGATCTATCCACTATCTATCTATCTATCTATCTATCTATCTATCTATCTATCTATCTATCTATCTATCTATCTATCTAACTGTCTATGTGTATATATATATATATATATATATATATATATATATATATATATATATATATATATATATATATATATATATGGGCTTCACGGTGGCAGAGGGGTTAGTGCGTCTGCCTCACAATACGAAGGTCCTGCAGTCCTGGGTTCAAATCCAGGCTCGGGATCTTTCTGTGTGGAGTTTGCATGTTCTCCCCGTGAATGCGTGGGTTCCCTCCGGGTACTCCGGCTTCCTCCCACTTCCAAAGACATGCACCTGGGGATAGGTAGATTGGCAACACTAAATTGGCCCTAGTGTGTGAATGTGAGTGAGAATGTTGTCTGTCTATCTGTGTTGGCCCTGCGATGAAGTGGCGACTTGTCCAGGGTGTACCCCGCCTTCCGCCCGATTGTAGCTGAGATAGGCGCCAGCGACCCCGAAAGGGAATAAGCGGTAGAAAATGGATGGATGGATATATATATATATATATATATATATATATATATATATATGTATATATAATTTGTATATGAAGAACAATGTGTAATCAACAATCTAATATAAATATATATATATATATATGTGTGTGTATGTATGTATGTATTTTATATATGTGTGTGTGTCTGTATGTATGTATGTATTTTTATATATATATGTATATATATATATATATGTACATGTATATATATATATGTATGTATATACATGTATGTATGTATATGTATGTATGTATGTGTGTGTGTATATATATATGTATATGTATGTATATATATATATATATATGTATATATATGTATGTATGTATATATATATGTATATATATATATGTATGTATATATATATATATGTATATATATATATGTATGTACATATATATATATATATATATATATATATATATATATATATATATATATATGTATATATATATATATGTATATATATATATATATATATATATATATATATATATATATATATATATATATATATATATATATATATATATATATATATACTTACATCCCTATCTAATGACCTTAAATGCATGTTGGATAATGACCTCAAACATATTGCAGTTATTTTTACATCAAAATGTATCAGATTTTTCTCAGGTGACATCACATGCTACTTGTTGCCTGGCAGAGTTCATCGTATTTAGGGTGGCAGCTGTCAATCATTTTAGTAATTGAATACTTTATTAGTTTGTTAAATGAAATGAGTAATTGGATAATACACACATATTTACGTGCATTTTTACAAAAATGGTTAAAAGAAAAAAAAGTTCTGATTTCCATTACTTTTTTTCTAATAAATACACATCTTTAATATTGAAATTCCGCTTTTATCATATGTTTCATTATAAAAATGTTAAAGAATAAATATATTTGCTGTTCACTGCACCACAGATCACAGCACACACACACACACACACACACCACTCATCTCATGTGCTCTCCATTGCAGCGGTTTTGCGGTAACTATGTCCACATATTTAAAATTCCGGGCACTACATGTGGTCCGGATTTGATCACGTTTTTTTTCAGCAACTAGTCAAAGCAACATAATATAAATCAAATGTCTTTCAAATTCAAAATTAGTTGCTGCCCTAATCCTATTCAGTCTTTATGGGGAACAACCTTTTTGGGGATTTTTGTCTATATAATTAACAATCCTTATGAGAAACAAGAACATATGTCTTGTTGTAATGTGTGAATAAAGGTCTACTTACAACGGAGCCAATGGAAGCTATGATGTCATTATGATATATATGAAACCCAATAAATAGCCATCCAAAAAGTTCCAACAATATTTCGTTTAAATTTTGTGACCTGAATATTAACCAAGTTTTAGGAATATTGTTATTATCAGCGCTAATGTTAGGGACCTACATTCAGCGGCAACTTCCTTATGCTGCTGTAATGACATCATCAGTTGGTGAGCTGCGGTCTAGCCTCGGAGCTCGTGAAAGTTTATTCTCGTTTATAATTCATGCCTCTCACCTGGATAGTAAAATAATGTGGACATAAACTGAAAAGTTGGTTGGAGATAGAATGCATAAAAAAATAGTTTGTCTTACATACTGTAAGGATTGTGAATAATGGGAAAAATTCCCCCCCAAAAAAAGCATTTCCCCTTTGACCGACTCATAGGTAAAGAAAAAAAAAGGCACTTATTTTCTGAAGAAAATCGACGACCGTCATGAATAATGGCAACATTTTCTTCATGGAACTGATTCAGTTTACCTATAATATTCCATTACTTGCAGGGTCGCCGCTGGTCCGAGTTATTAGCCCTGAGCATATTTTACTGCGATTACTGATTAGTGACTCACAATAACATTGTGCAGTGATGCACAACATTCCGGGCAGTTCTTATTCATAGAAAAGCATGAACACTGTCTGTGTGTGGTTTTTTTTTTGTCATCCACAGAAAAAAAAGAGAAGACAAACTTATTGTCAGGCCCTCAAGGGCATTTTTTTTTCTTTTTAAAGTAAGCAATCTATTTTTAAGCTGTTGTTTCTCCTCGTCATCATCACCTCCCCACGCATTCTCAAAGAAAGGAAGTGTTGTATACGTGTCACCACCTGCATGTGAACGCTGTCAAGTGTATGCGTGGTGTGTGTGTGGTCATACTGCAGCTTTGCATGCATGTACAGTACTGTATTTATGAGAGTGTGTTGGTATATGCATGTATTATATAGCCAGTGTTTTTAGCAGTTTTATAAGGTCGACATACTTTGTAACACATCCATCCATCCATTTTCTACCGCTTATTCCCTTTTGGGGTCGCGGGGGGCGCTGGTGCCTATCTCAGCTACAATCGGGCGGAAGGCGGTGTACACCCTGGACAAGTCGCCACCTCATCGCAGGGCCAACACAGATAGACAGCATTCACACTCACATTCACACACTAGGGCCAATTTAGTGTTGCCAATCACACAGTCTACGTTAAAACAGTTATTTTTGTGAAGTTCAGACTTTAATGTGTTAAAATTCAGACTATTTTTTACAAAAATTCCAACACTGTCCTAACTTCTTAGAAAATATTTTTTTAAACTTTTTGTCTTGCCTATTTCATGGGAAATCATATGATAGGGTTGTGATTCTTTGGGCGTATAACGATTTGATCCAATTCTCATTGCTGGGGTGACAATTTGATTACGAATTGTTTCTCGATTCAACACAATTTTCGATTTAAACTGATTTGGATTAATAATGACAACGAAACTTTTTTTTAAAAATAGGTTAGAATTTAGAAAATCTCTTTCTGGTTGCATGGAGATGGCCTGAAATGTATTTAAAAAATGGGATTCTCATTAAAAATAATACTATTTTCTTTTCTTTTTTCAATATGTTTTTCTTAATTTATTTTGGAAAATTATGAGTCGATATGCATAAGAATCGCGATTCAATTGCAAATCGATTGTTTGTGTACCCCGATCCAATGATACAATTGTGATAAATTTAATAAATTATAATTTTATATGTGAAGTATATTTATATTACGCTTTTTGTCTCGTGACTCAAAGCACTTTACATAGTGAAACCTACTATCTACTCTTACCAGTGTGGGTGGCACTAGGAGCAAAATTGGTAAAGTGTCTTGCTCTAGGACACAACGGCATTGAGTCGGATTGCGGAAGCAGGGATCGAACTTTTAATCCTAAAGTTGCTTGCATGGCCGATCTACCAACCAAGCCACGCCACCCCATATATATATATACACACACATATATATTTTATATATATATATATATGTATATATATATATATATTGTGAAGAAGAAGCTGAAAGACACCAGGCCCAATAATGCAAATGAGCTAAAGGCCGCTATTGAAGCATCCTGGGCATCCATAACACCTCAGCAATGCCACAGGCCGATTGCCTCCATGCCACGCCGTATTGATGCAGTAATCCGTGCAAAAGGATTCCCAACCAAGTACTGAGTGCATTAATTGACATTTCCAAATGTTTGATTTTGTTTTGCTGTTATAAATCTTTTTTTTTTACTTGGTCTGAGGAAAAAAATAAAAAATAAAATAAAAATACTTGGTCTGAGGACTCCTCTCTGAGCTGCAACCTTATCGTGGTAGAGGAGTTTGCGTGTCCCAATGATCCTAGGAGCTATGTTGTCCGGGGGCATAAACCCCCCTGGTAGGGTCTCCCAAGGCAAACAGGTTCTAGGTGAGGGATCAGACAAAGAGAAGCTCGAAGACCTTTATGAAGAAGAAAAAGCATGGACCCAGATTTCCCTCGCCCGGACGCGGGTCACCGGGGCCCCCCTCTGGAGCCAGGCCCGGAGGTGGGGCACGATGGCGAGCGGCTGGTGGCCGGGCCTGTTCCCATGGGGCCCGGCCGGGCACAGCCCGAAGAGGCAACGTGTGTCACCCCTCCAATGGGCTCACCACCCATAGCAGGGGCCATAGAGGTCGGGTGCAATGTGAGCTGGGCGGAAGCCGAAGGCAGGGCACTTGGCGGTCCGATCCTCGGCTACAGAAGCTAGCTCTTGGGACGTGGAACGTCACGTCACTGGGGGGGAAAGAGCCTGAGCTAGTGCGCGAAGTCGAGAAATTCCGGCTGGATATAGTCGGACTCACTTCGACGCACAGCAAGGGCTCTGGAACCACTTCTCTCGAGAGGGATTGGACCCTCTTCCACTCTGGCGTTGCCGGCAGTGAAAGGCGACGGGCTGGGGTGGCAATTCTTGTTTCCCCCCGGCTCAAAGCCTGTACGTTGGAGTTCAACCCAGTGGACGAAAGGGTAGCCTCCCTCCGCCTTCGTGTGGGGGGACGGGTCCTGACTGTTGTTTGTGCTTACGCACCAAACAGCAGTTCAGAGTACCCACCCTTTTTGGGAACACTCGAGGGAGTACTGGAAAGTGCTCCCCGGGTGATTCCCTTGTCCTACTGGGAGACTTCAACGCTCACGTTGGCAACGACAGTGAAACCTGGAGAGACGTGATTAGGAAGAATGGCCGCCCGGATCTGAACCCGAGTGGTGTTTTGTTATTGGACTTTTGCGCTCGTCACAGTTTGTCCATAACAAACACCATGTTCAAACATAAGGGTGTCCATATGTGCACTTGGCACCAGGACACCCTAGGCCGCAGTTCCATGATCGACTTTGTAGTTGTGTCATCGGATTTGCGGCCTTATGTTTTGGACACTCGGGTGAAGAGCGGGGCGGAGCTTTCTACCGATCACCACCTGGTGGTGAGTTGGCTGCGTGGTGGGGGGAGGATGCCGGACAGACCTGGCAGGCCCAAACGCATTGTGAGGGTCTGCTGGGAACGTCTGGCAGAGTGTCCTGTCAGACAAAGTTTCAATTCCCACCTCCGGAAGAACTTTGAACATGTCACGAGGGAGGTGCTGGACATTGAGTCCGAGTCGACCCTGTTCCGCACCTTTATTGTCGAGGCGGCAGATCGGAGCTGTGGCCGCAAGGTAGTTGGTGCCTGTCAGGGCGGCAATCCTAAAACCCCTTGGTGGACACCAGCGGTGAGGGATGCCGTCAAGCTGAAGAAAGAGTCCTATCGGGTCCTTTTGGCTCATAGGACTCCGGAGGCAGTGGACAGGTACCGACAGGTGTGCAGCTTCAGCGGTCGCGGAGGCAAAAACTCGGACATGGGAGGAGTTCGGGGAAGCCATGGAAAACGACTTCCGGACGGCTTTGAAGCGATTCTGGACCAACATCCGCCGCCTCAGGAAGGGCAAGCAGTGCACTATCAACACCGTGTATGGTGCGGATGGTGTTCTGCTGACCTCAACTGCGGATGTTGTGGATAGGTGGAAGGAATACTTCGAAGACCTGCTCAATCCCACCAACACGTCTTCCTATGAGGAAGCAGTGCCTGGGGAATCTGTGGTGGACTCTCCTATTTCTGGGGCTGAGGTCGCTGAGGTAGTTAAAAAGCTCCTCGGTGGCAAGGCCCCAGGGGTGGACGAGATCCGCCCTGAGTTCCTTAAGGCTCTGGATGCTGTGGGGCTGTCTTGGTTGACAAGACTTTGCAGCATTGCGTGGACATCGGGGGCGGTACCTCTGGATTGGCAGACTGGGGTGGTGGTTCCTCTCTTTAAGAAGGGGGACTGGAGGGTGTGTTCCAACTATCGTGGGATCACACTCCTCAGCCTTCCTGGTAAGGTTTATTCAGGTGTACTGGAGAGGAGGCTACGCCGGATAGTCGAACCTTGGATTCAGGAGGAACAGTGTGGTTTTTGTCCTGGTCGTGGAACTGTGGACCAGCTCTATACTCTCGGCAGGGTTCTTGAGGGTGCATGGGAGTTTGCCCAACCAGTCTACATGTGCTTTGTGGATTTGGAGAAGGCGTTCGACCGTGTCCCTCGGGAAGTCCTGTGGGGAGTGCTCAGAGAGTATGGGGTATCGGACTGTCTTATTGTGGCGGTTCGTTCCCTGTACGATCAGTGCCAGAGCTTGGTCCGCATTGCCGGCAGTAAGTCGAACACATTTCCAGTGAGGGTTGGACTCCGCCAAGGCTGTCCTTTGTCACCGATTCTGTTCATAACTTTTATGGACAGAATTTCTAGGCGCAGTCAAGGCGTTGAGGGGTTCCGGTTTGGTAACCGCAGGATTAGGTATTTGCTTTTTGCAGATGATGTGGTCCTGATGGCTTCATCTGACCGGGATCTTCAGCTCTCGCTGGATCGGTTCGCAGTCGAGTGTGAAGCGACCGGAATGAGAATCAGCACCTCCAAGTCCGAGTCCATGGTTCTCGCCCGGAAAAGGGTGGAATGCCATCTCCGGGTTGGGGAGGAGACCCTGCCCCAAGTGGAGGAGTTCAAGTACCTAGGAGTTTTGTTCACGAGTGAGGGAAGAGTGGATCGTGAGATCGATAGGCGGATCGGTGCGGCGTCTTCAGTAATGCGGACGTTGTACCGATCCATTGTGGTGAAGAAGGAGCTGAGCCGGAAGGCAAGCTCTCAATTTACCGGTCGATCTATGTTCCCATCCTCACCTATGGTCATGAGCTTTGGGTCATGACCGAAAGGATAAGATCACGGGTACAAGCGGCCGAAATGAGTTTCCTCCGCCGTGTGGCGGGGCTCTCCCTTAGAGATAGGGTGAGAAGCTCTGCCATCCGGGAGGAACTCAAAGTAAAGCCGCTGCTCCTTCACATCGAGAGGAGCCAGATGAGGTGGTTCGGGCATCTGGTCAGGATGCCACCCGAACGCCTCCCTAGGGAGGTGTTTAGGGCACGTCCAACTGGTAGGAGGCCACGGGGAAGACCCAGGACACGTTGGGAAGACTATGTCTCCCGGCTGGCCTGGGAACGCCTCGGGATCCCCCGGGAAGAGCTAGACGAAGTGGCTGGGGAGAGGGAAGTCTGGGTTTCCCTGCTTAGGCTGTTGCCCCCGCGACCCGACCTCGGATAAGCGGAAGATGATGGATGGATGGATGGTCTGAGGAAATATTCTATTTTTTTGAGATAGGATTTTTGAGTTTTCTTAAGCTGTATGCCATAATCAGCAATATTAAAATAATAAAAGGCTTGCAATATTTCAGTTGATGTGTAATGAATCCAGAATGTATGACATTTTCATGTTTTTAGTTGCATTACAGAAAATAAATGACTTTATCACAATATTCTAATTTTCTGAGACAGTCCTATATATATATATATATATATATATATATATATATATATATATATATATATATATATATAATTGTTATTTATTTAAATATTTATATACAGTACAGGCCAAAAGTTTGGACGCACCTCATTCACAACACAATTGATGGTCCCAACCCCATTGATAAAGCAAGACATTCCACTAATAAACCCTTACAAGGCACACCCGTGAAGTGAAAACCATTTCAGGTGACTCCCTCTTTAAGCTCATCGAGAGAATGCCAAGAGTGTGCAAAGCCGTAATCAGCACATAGGGTGGCTATTTTAAAGAAAATTTGAACATGTTTTCAGTTATTTTCACTTTTTTTAAGTACATGACTACACATGGGGGGGGGGGGTTGCCCACATCTGAGGTCCTCTCCAAGGTTTTTCATAGTCAGCATTGTCACTGGCGTCCCACTGGATATGAATTCTCCCTGCCCACTGGGTGTGAGTTTTCCTTGCCCTTTTGTGGGTTCTTCCGAGGATGTTGTAGTCGTAATGATTTGTGCAGTCCTTTGAGACATTTGTGATTTGGGGCTATATAAATAAACATTGATTGATGTGTTCATTCATAGTCATGGAAATAAAGAAAACGCATTGAATGAGAAGGTGTGTCCAAACTTTTGGCCTGTACTGTATATATATATATATATATATATAATGAAACATTTTTTTCTTATATTATTTTCAGAATTGTACAACTTTATTCCTTCTGACTTACCACTTTTTTTTGTAATACTTCAACCTGATTGTTATTAAAAAAAGTACATTTTTATCATAATATTCAGTTTTTTTTCTTTAAATTGTGATTTAATTGTTATTTAAGTCCCACTTGCTCTCTCACCGTGTTGTGACATTTTTCTTGTACAATTACATGTTTTCAATGTTGCAACTCTATTCTGCTATTACAAGTTTTTGTGTATTACATCTTTATTGTACTCTTCTAAAAATGATGACTTTTTATTTGTACTATTGCGACTTTCTGCTTGTATGTTGCCATTTCATTCTTGTTGCTTGACCTTTTTCCATAGTATTACTATATTTTTCCCTGAGGGCTCAAATACTGTGAAAGACAAAAGGGGGCAAAAGTGGCAGTGAATTATTTGGTACGACACTGCACAAAGCAGTAAGCAGAACGAGAGTTGGTGAAAGACAAAAACACACCAGAAGATTTTGGAGGCTGGCGGAAGCTTGTGGTCACTGTCAAGCTGCTGAGGCAGCGCTGGCAACTCACTGCTGCTTTTTTTTACTGGGATCAAGGCTGAATCCATCACGCTTATTTAACCCTTTCAATGTCCACACGAGGCCGATAAACTGACACGCCATAAATGTTTGTTTGTTCGAGCAAAAAAAAAAAGGATTATAGATCTTATTATATTTGGAGGGTAAAATAGCACTCGTGGGACGCTATGTGGGCGATAAGGACTAAGTTAATCCTTTCATGCAAATGAGCACATTTAGGCGGATAGTGTGGGAACCAACAGTATCTAAGCAAGTCATTCACACCTGCACATAACCTCAACCTTTCACTCATTTCCCAGTTCTGTCACACACGTGTTGACTACAGCATTATTAGCACTGTGGAGTGTGTGGACCTCTCTAACATTTTTAGGGTGAGTTTATTCATTTTTACCTTTACCAACTATGAGACTTTATTTTGCTCGCTCGTCTTTTGTTTGTCAGTATACGTTATTGGACAAAATCAACCTAGTCAGTTTCCACAGAGCTATGTAGATTTGTGGAAAACGGGCCAAAGACGAAACCACAAAAGATAAAGAAATGCGTTTTTAGTCTTTTTATGTATTTGTGGCAAGTTGGGCAGTGAGCCAACCGAATCCAGCAGATGGGGCTGTGCTTAAAAAAAAAAAAGAAACCTGACAGTTTCTCAAACGGCTGTTAGAAAAGACAGACGATGGACAGATAATTCTTCATCTAGCTATCTAGTCAACATTTTTGGATGTATCGTCTATTCAGCAATATCATTTTATAACTTTATAGCCGCTGGATGACTTCAGGGGCTGATAAAACAACTTAAATTGTTGCGTTTTGGTGCCTGCCGGCATTTTTTTTCATGATTTTAATTTTTTCATTTAGGAAATATATTATTATAATATATCTCTTAATGCACCTGGGGATAGGTTGATTGGCAACACTAAATTGGCCCTAGTGTGTGAATGTTGTCTGTCTATCTGTGTTGGCCTTCCGATGAGGTGGCGACTTGTCCAGGGTGTACACCGCCTTCCTCCCGAATGCAGCTGAGATAAGCTCCAGCACCCCCCGCGATCTCTTAATACAAAAAGATGTCTTTTATAAAGTATGTTCTTGTGTTTGGATCATTCCAGACGAATGTGCATCAGCACACTCTAAAATTCGGTTGTCTAGGGATATAACGATAAATGGCAAAAATGATAACCGCGGTAAAACTCCCAACAGTTCGTATTACCGCTTTAAATGAAATTGATTGAAAAACCGTGATTGATAGCAGCACTTTAATAAATTCACAGACTGACTGGTACCAGCCCGTAGATGGTGAAATCCCTAAATTCCTTGCAATAGCTCATTGAAAAATGTTTTGCTTAAACTGTTTGACGATTTGCTCACGCATTTAAAATGTTCACAAAGTGGTGACCCTCGCTCTCTCCTTGTTTGTGAATGACTGAGCATTTCATGGAAGCTGCTTTTATACCCAATCATGGCACCCACCTGTTCCAAATTAGCCTGTTTATCTGTGGGATGTTCCAAATAAGTGTTTGATGAGCATTCCTCAATGTTCTCAGTCTTTTTTGCCACTTGTGCCAGCTTTTTTCAAACATGTTGCAAATGAGCTAATATTTGCAAAAAATAACAAAGTTTTACAGTTCGAACGTTAAATATCTTGTCTTTGCAGTCAATTGAATGTGGATTGAAAAGGATTTGCAAATCATTGTATTCTGGCACCAGCTCATTAGCTTAAATGCTAACATGAAAACAAAAGACATTCACTTCTTTCCTCATTAAGAAAATACATACCCCAATCTAAACACATCTAAACACATCGCTGTCTGAGCAAATAAGCTATTCAGTTGTGCACATTGAACCTACAAGCTTTATTACTCTTGTAGAACAAAGTGATCCTTCTTCACTCAGAGGAATACGAGACGCAGGTGTTTTTTTACGATGTGTTTAAAAACTATTGAACAAAGTAGGACCCCGCAACACTCTGCAAAAAGAATATATGATATTAAAGGCCTACTGAAATGAGATTTTCTTATTTAAACGGGGATAGCAGGTGCATTCTATGTGTCATACCTGATCATTTCGCGATATTGCCATATTTTTGCTGAAAGGATGTAGTAGAGAACATCGACGATAAAGTTTGCAACTTTTAGTGCTGATAAAAAAGCCTTGTCTTTATCGGAAGTTGCAGACGATGACGTCACAAGGGTGAGGGCTCCTCACGTCCTCACATTGTTTTTAATGGGAGCCTCCAGCAGCAAGAGCTATTCGGACCGAGAAAACGACAATTTCCCCATTAATTTGAGCGAGGATGAAAGATTTGTGGATGATGATATTGATAGCGAAGGACTAGAAAATAAATAAATAAAGTTTAAAAAAACAAATGCTTCAGGTCTTTAACATGGCTGAAAGTGTATTTGCTGAAGCCTGGAACCAATAAGAGGACATTAGCAGCACTTAGTAACCATGTTTTTCCAAAATACTTACTTCTAATACTTAAGTACATTTTACATCAAGTACTTTAAGACTTTTACTTAAGTACTTTTCTAAAAGGTGACTTCAACTTAACGTATTTTTCTGTTCAGATATTTGTACTATTACTCAAGTATTGCTTCAAGTACTTGATACAGGACTGCTAATAACTTATGTTGTTTCGATAGAACCCTCACACATTTTTCAACAAACTGTGAACACACAGATGTTCCACACTGTGACATCTGTGTGTTCCTTCATTTTCTGTTCGACACTGAAGCTGTCACCGCCGGCGAGGAGGCACTTCCTCTCTGGGTCATCTTTCTGTTTTCTCTTTACAGACACACAATGTGGGTGAGCCATGACTGGACAGGTGCCCTGGGATAACACAAGCCGAGTGTTCAGCATGGAGCCGACAGGTAAAAAACAGGATTTACTGTAATTTGATTGTATTTTTCTGGGTTACTTTTTATGTAATGAGCTTGATTAAAGTAATTTATTATCTCTAATTCACTTTTAAAAAATAGATTAAAAAAAAAATATATATATATATATTAGAGATGCGCGGTTTGCTGTCTCATCCGCGGATAAACCGCGGGTCGGGCTGGTGACATGACGGAAAAATAGATTTTAATTAGATACGGGCGGGTGGCGGTTGAAACATCTTATATGTATATATTTGATATACATGGTTCTGGGATCGGAATCTTTTACCATTCAAAGAGCCATTTAAGACCCGTGTCACAAAGCGAAGAAGACAGTAGGAGACGCTAATATTCCCTAGAATGACTGCCGGCAGTCACCCAGATAATAAGTATTAGGGTGTGCCATGAAGCCATTGGCTTGGTCGCCTTCAACAACATGTTCGAACCATTTGTCAGTCCAGCAACATGTTGTTTGTGGCTTCCGTAGCAACACGCACACGACTGCAAGGCATACTGGGTGACACAGAGTACACAAATCGTTGTGATATAAACAATTTTAACACTCTTAGTAATATGCGCCATGCTGTGAAGCCACACCAATTAAGATTGACAAACACCTTTCGGGAGAACATCCTCCCAGTAACACAACATAAACGCAACTCAACAAATACCCAGAATCCTTTGTATCCATGACAAATTCTGACTATTTTATACACCCCACTAGCAGCAAACCCTCCTCACAGTAACACAACATAAACGCAACGTGCGTCGGTAAGGTGGGCGGGGTTGGCGGCGCGGGGGTGTAAAATATATTCAGGAATGTGTCAGGGATACAAAGGATTCTGGGTATTAGTTGTGTTGCGTTTATGTTGTGTTACTGTGAGGATGTTCTCCCGAAATGTTTTTGTCAATCTTGTTTGGTGTGGCTTCACAGCGTGGCGCATATTAGTAAGAGTGTTAAAATTGTTTATATCACAACCATCAGTGTACTTTGTATCACCCAGTATGCCTTTCAATCTTGTACGTGTGATTGCGGAAGCTGCACACAACATTTTGCCAGACTAACAATCGGTTTGTACATGTTGTTGAAGGTGTTAAAGGCAATGGCTTCACAGCACGCCCTTAATCTTGTCATCAGGATGAACACGATTGGATATTCGCGAGGACGTTAGCGGCTCCCATTATCTTCATTACTCTGTGAAACGGGTTTAAATAGCTATGTGAGTGGTAAAGGTGGCCGACCTCTGATGTATTTCAGCGGGCGGGTGGTGGGCGGGCGGTTGCGGTTCTGATAAAATGTTGGTTCGGGTGGACGGCGGGTGGATGACGACTTTGGTGATGCAGTTGCGGATGATATAATTGCCTATCCGCGCATCTCTAATATATATATATATATATATATATATATATAATATATATATATATCATATATATATATATATATATATATATATATATATATATATATATATATATATATATATATATATATATATATATATGTATATATATATATTATTATTATTTTTATTTTTTTGACACTGACCAACTTCCGATTCACAAAAAATCCAACGGTGCCTTATTTCAGTACCAGGGTTAAGCATAACGTTACACCCGATTGCCAACTCAGCCGGCTATTCGCACTCCAGCACTTGGCGATGACCTTAGCAGCACTGATAGCGGACTCAGCCAAACTACCACTAGGTATTGTTGCAATGCCAAAAATAAATTGTCTCAGAAAAAGCTCCAACGTACTGAAAGTAAAGTAAGGCTTCACTTTTCCAAAAAATGCGATAGCTCTATGCTAATGTACATTGGCTTTGCTATTGATATGCCATTGATTAGCATTAGCGATTTTACATGGCAATTTTAACACCTACAATTTTTTTTAATGAAGACTAGAACTCAAATGCACGTTACAATCAACAACTGATGCGTTATAACTACAACACTTACGGTATTAACACTTTTTGGCGCAACTAAAGGACTACACAGCAGAGATTGTACTGACTAGCCAACACATCATTAACTATACACTCCTGACAGACGTTGTCTTAATCAGCTCATGTTTAGGTGTTGCAATATTTTTTTTATTTTACTATCAAAAACAATTACTATTTATGTACATACCCAAAAGTACCGAAAATTGGTACTGGTATCAATTCTTAGTGACCGGGTATTGGTAACGTATCGGTTACAATGTGAACTGTACCCATTCACTATTATTATTCAGCCTTCGCATGTTCAGATTGTTACCATCACAAAATCTCTGTTAAATATAAAGCAAATGTTTTAAATGACCTAAACATTCAATTGTGAAATTGTTAATAACTTAAACAAAAAATGACAAAGGCCTACTACACAGTTTGATAATAAGTCAGATTTTAACATTTTTAGGAGTTGTACAAGTTTAAAAAGAAGTTATTGTAGTTAATGTGGTTGTCTTGACTTTATCACCAGCTGGCTGCTCCCCAACTGTCCCGGAGCACGAATTGTACCGCAGTGTCCAAGCGGTTTTGCCAAGAGAAACCGACAACCTGCATTCTCCCGACTGTCTCAACAAAGGTGCCATTCTTTAACACAGTTACAAAGTGTGAAGAAACTAAGAATAATTTTCTCTTTCGTGCCGCACATTCAGCTGACGTTGTTTCCGCTGCTTCAGCGTCAGCAGAATGTTCAGCTGTTAGTCAGAAGATTTATTGGGATTTTGCACGCTCATAAAAGATTTTGAGACATTTAGCAAGTTAGTGTGTTTAACACCCTGTACGTGTGTGCATATCTAGGCATGCTGAGATGGACTCTTCACAAGAAGGTTCAGGACAACCCGGCCAACAGCGTGTCTCTGCTTTGGGTTCTGATAAAAGAGCTGGAAAAGGTGATTGACACACTGACTCATCTTTTGGGAATTACATGGGAAACCTTACCATAATTTGTTTTTCACAATAAAATTCAAAACCACTATCATGTTAAAAACTAGTTTTGATGTATTACTTAGTCTTGCTGACTTAAGTTGAAGCTTTTGTCATGTTTCTCTTAAGGCGGAGAGGTGGGACAATCGTGATTACATCATGCCTCTGCTCCACACACTCATGTATGCCATCATTCAGGTACCGTTTTTTTACACTGTTTAAATACAGCAAAACACATTATGTACTGTACATACCTACATATATACATACAGATATATATATATATATATATATATATATATATATATACACATTTATATACACACATATGTACTGTATATCGAACATACATACGTATATACACACATATGTATACATACATATACATACATACATACATACATATACATACATATACACACATACATATACTGTATATGTCCAATGAAGTCCAGCTACTGTGCAGGTTGCATTTCATCATAGTATACAATACAGTGGAACCTCGATTTTCGAACTTAGTTGGTTCTTTAACAGGGTTTGTAAATCGTGAAGTTCGTATAAATTTATATTTTTATATACTTATGTATTTTTTTGTATTTATAATTTACAGATTTCTCCATAAGAAACATTGTAAATACGCATAATGGGTTCCAGCCTCAACAAAAATCCCTATTTTAATTAAAAGGGAACTGCACTTTTTGGGGGGGGATTTTTGCCTATCGTTCATAATCAGTATGTAAGACAAGAAGACAGGTGTATTTTTAAATGCATTCTAACTCTCTGCTTACATTGGTGTCAACTGGAGGTCCTCTATCCCGCTCATAAAGCCCTCTAAATAATCATCCAAAAATCGCCAACAATGCTGCATTTGCATTTTGTGACCTGAATTTTAAACATGTATCAGTGATATTGTGGTTTTAAGTCCTAACACAGACAAACTATTTATTATCACTGAGACCTAAAATCTTGTTGCTGCGATACTGACATCATCACCCAGTGAGCTGCTTTCTCGCCTTGGAGCTTGTGAAAGTTTATTGTAGATCGTAAACAATGCCTCTCACCTGGACAGAAGAAGGATGACAACATAATCCGACAAGTTGGTCAACTTTGATAATAAATTTAGAGCCCGAAATGGTGAGAAAGACACAAAAATATGTTCGGTCCCACTCTCCTTTTTTCTTCGCAAGGAATATGAATCATTTTTCATCTAAACGGGAATATATTAACATTCTAACAGTCGGCATCCTAGTGTGAGCAGACATTGTACAGTAAGTGACGTGTTATTATGTATGTTGGCTCTCATGAAGTCTGCATAAATAGTAATCAGTGATGTTGTCGAAGAAAAAGGCAAACGTCATAATACATTTTTTAAATTGATGCGCCGCCATATGCTTAAAAATATCAAAATGCATTAATAATACATGTTATTATAAAAATGCATGTTACTACATTCTATATATTCTTACAATGTGTATATAAAACTTTGATGGAGGTGTTTGGATGTTTTTTAAGCGCTGTATAGGCGGAATAGAGCGTCTCCAATCGACTCCATTGGAAGCCCATCGACTCCATTGGAAGCTGACTTTTGATCACATGTATTTACTAGTTACAATCCATCCAAAAAAGAAAAACATATGTGTTCTTGTCTTACATAAGGTTTGTAAAAGATGGACAACATTAAAAAGGGCTTTTCTCTCTTAAGGTTTGTACACTTTGAACACAATATGAAGTGTTATACAGTAGTATATATCAAACAAACATAACTGCCAGGGGATAAATTAACTATATTTTTATCTTATGTGTTGCTGTGCCAACACATGCACACAAACACAGAAGTCCCTTTGGTGCTCCCACAAACTATCAGAAATCACAAAATCTTTAACTTTAGAAACCATATGGCTACAATTCTAAACAATTACAAAAGTCATATCCACTCACAGTACATAAAGCTATTTCTAATTCTGATTAACATCGACAAAGGAGCAGTTCGTGCTCGAGAAAGAAATGAGCAGCCAGACGGAGAAAAAAGGAGGTGCCGCGGAACGAGAAGTAGCCTCTCCTGTGCTGTAAAATAAGTCCGTTTTGGCATATTTTTTCAGAAAAGTATGTTCTCATCACAATTATAAACTTGCTGTGGTAGAAAGCCAGCTTCCTCAATCTCTTTAATACAAGCAAGCACAAAATAGCTGCCAGCGGGACACAAATTGAATGAATGCAGCGTTCGTACACAGAGACATGGTTCGCACACGGAGGCATATTTGGCTCGATTTGAAAGTTCATAAACTGAAAAATTCACAAATAGAGAAATAAAGGCTGAGAACAAAGCCTTGTTGAACAGCGGAGAAAAGAACTGATCAATATGCAACGTGGGGGCGGCTTTGCTCGATTGATAGAGCAGCCATGCCAGCAACTTGAGGGTTTCAGGTTTGATTCCTGCTTCAGCCGTCCTCATCACTGCCATTGTGTCCTCGGGCAAGACACTTTCCCTATTTGCTCCCAGTGCTACCCACACTGGTTTAATTGTAGGTTGAATATGTAAATCGTGGGTTCCCCTATGTAAAGCGCTTTGAGTCTCTAGAGAAAAAGCACTATATAAGTGTAATTCACATTACTTTACTTCATGATGTAAAAGCTTGAAACCCGATCGAGAACTGTCAAAATAAATCTGCTAATGGCATATTATGATAATTAATAAACCGATAAAAAATGTTAACGCTTTTTACCTATCTGCAGTGCAGAATGAGTAAAACGTCTCTGGCAACGCATTTCAGGATGTTTGTCCAAGTCGTGTTGCTGTTGTGCATGCGCAAATGGGCAGTTAATCCAGCATTGATAGACTGCTAGATAACCAATAACCAAGTAAGTCAATATTAAAGACTTTTAACAGCAGTTACGTATTGATTTAAATTTCCATGGCACTGTCTTCTTCCATTGTTCGTTGGCACGGACAATTCAAGCCCAAAAAAAACATGGCGCAACAGTTGACTGGCATAGAGTAAAACGCACACTCTGAGGAAGTAGTTTTCTTTTCACCAAAGCACTTTTAGCTTAAAGTAGCACATTACATATGTAACCGGTGGTCTTTTCCTCTGCATTGTGAAGAATTGATTGAACTTGACCGACACCATGGGTTGCTGCTCAGATGCACTTTACTGATAATACACATAATACAATTGTTGTCAATAACTTTCTGCCATTGTCGAGCCCCTACACAAATGTAAAAATGAACTAGAAAGTGAACTTAAGTTCTTAACAAGACATTACATTTTCTGTTGTCGCATGGACGCCTACCTTTCCCGTTATAGACAAAAGGGAAGTTGGAAGGCGTGTCCAACGCATGTAAAAAGACAGGTGTCACAGTAATTATTGCAGTAAGAGGGACAACGAGACAATGGTTTCACACTGACAAAACATCAAAAAACATTCAGGTATTTACATGTAATTTACACATTTTGTGTAATTATAATAGTAATAAAACATTATAAAACACATTATTTACAAGACATAATTGACCCAGTTACACATAATCAAATTATTCACACAAACTGAGCATCAGGTCCACATTCATGTGGATAAATAAGAACAGACATGATTTAACATGACATGACATTTTTAACATAAAAATGATATTTAAGGTTTTTAATAAACACGTCAAGTGCAAATAGATTCCCTTCTTCCTTGACCATCTTTGCCCATGCAAAATGAACTGTGAGCAAGTTACATGCTGCCCCTTTGATAGGCTACAGATAAATGAATAATGTGAATTCATCCACAGCAGCCCTGTGATTATTTCTAAATGCATGTTTTCATTATTTCACAGCATTCCTAGGAATACGTTGACTTTGTAAAAATGTGTACGAAGCGTGTACATGCATGTGTTCATATCCCAGACAGCGTACATCCCAGATGAGCTCTACAAACGTGTTTATGACGTCTGTAAGCAACTGCTGACCTACCCTCAGCCCTACTGCACCGTCGGCCTTAGCTACACCAGGCAGATAAAAACTGAACGCTCCATCCCAGGTACAAATCAGTCTTTTAGTTGTCACTAGATTTCCACTGTAAGCTTTTTGCTTTCATACCTCTCCCAGGATTGATAATGGATGGACGATTGACTGTGAATGTATATGTATACTGCAGGTCTACTCCATCAGAGGATGCTGGTCGCAGAACAAAGACTGAATAATGAACATTATCTCTTTCAGGAGAGGTTTGCCATTTATTCTAATTGTTTAAATGTTACATTAGGCTTTCTAATACTGACACATGATGTATAATTCTGTGTAAATTCTCCCAGGGTTTTTGTTCTGGCCGACCCAGAGGTCTTTACTGGCTCTGTGGCACAAGTTGTGATGGATGACATTGAGGCAGCAATGGCTTCTGCTTCAAGTCCGACAGCTCACATGTGCAATGTGGTCCAACATTCCATCCAGGCTGCTTTAGGAGAGCAGTGCCACGGACCCAAACTGACCAAGACCCTTAAGGTCAGTGCAAGTTTCTCGTCTTCACTTGTATGTTTGGTTTAGTACAGTGAGTATGTCTCTGTAATTATTGACTGTTCCCTTTACCCACCTACAGTATAATCACATATTGTTTTGTTGGTTTCACTATTACTCACCAACTCTATTTTTGAATTCTATTTTGTCAAACATTGACTTGATTTTTTTTTTCAGTTTTCCTAACATTTAATGGAACCATGCAAACAAAACCGAGGCCTATTTTGATCAATTGACTGAGTTCGAAACAAGCATTCAAATCAGTGGTTCTTAACCTTGTTGGAGGAACTGAACCCCAACAATTTCATATGCGCATTCACCGAACCTTTCTTTAGTGAAAAATAAAATGTTTTTTTTCTCAAATTCAAGACAAAGTTATATGTTTGTATGTTTTTTTTTACTGGTGCACAAAAGAAACCATGCATGAACATCATCTTGTTCTAAGAACAAAACCAACACAATGCATGAACTGACAACAAATTAAACACCTGGGAATCACATGGAAAATTAGAGGGAACATTGTTTGGGGGTATCCATAATACGGCGATAGGGAAAAGTTTTTATTCACACGATGAGTCGGGTGTGTCTTGACCTCCGCCGAACCCCTGAGGCCGACTCACCGAACCCCTAGGGTTCGATCGAACCCAGGTTAAGAACCACTGATTTAAATAGTTGCACCTGCCTAGCAACAATAATAATAATAATAATAATAATTATTATTATTATATGATATTTTTTTAGATGGATAAAAAGAGGTGTACTGTATACATTTTTGTAGAAATATCTTTATTTGTCTCATATAAAATGTACAGCAAAATGTGTTGCTGCAATTTACCCATCCTCAATAGGTAACCATTGTGCGGTATGGTTGAGGCTTAACATCTTTGTCCAAAATGAATATAATAGTTATAAGGAGTTTAAAACTGAATATGATATTCACGGTCCACAATATTACATAAAACTGTGCAATCTATCTGGCCAATATAAAAGCTATATCAAGAAATCGGTCTATTAAAAGAATGACAATGCTCTGTTTTGATTGCCACTCTCAGAGAGGTACTTATTTAACCTTTTATTAATTATAGTGGGTGACAATTGCATTGGTGTCGAACTGAACTGCATGACAGCACTGAGAGGCTAATATCACCAAAATATCAAAAGCACCTCTCAGTATTTTTTTTTTTATATTTTATTTTATATACAAAAAACACACAGATATTATTCCGTCTAATAAAATAACACTGTATTGAACAATCCCAATTCAAAACCAATCCCAGCCCCGCAACTCTCCAAGTAGCAATCCACAGACCAATTGAGAAGACATACAAACACAACACTAAAAACAACAAAAAATAATAATAACAACTGTATCAATAATAATAACAATACTAACGTCAATGACGGTGAAGGGGCTAAGAATTTCATTGCATCTCATAAGCTTGACATACACATTTATTACCACAAGAAAGAAAGTCATATTTTAGGTTCCTTTAATCGTTCAAAAAAAAGTTATATAATTGATCCCATATTCCAAGATATGACTTATTATTATCTAATCTAAATGCAGTTATTTCTGCAGATATCATCGCCATAGCTTGTGTGTACCAGTCAATAAGAGTTGGACTATCATCATATATCCATGTGTTTATATTATTGTTTTTGTTATAATGCATATTGACAAAAATTCATTTTAATTTTGGATGACACAATACTAAATTGATGGAGATCTCCAATATTATAAATTTGAGTCGTCATTGAGATATTTATACCTAAGAATGTGACTGCTTCTTTTGTTGTTTTAGACTACAACTTATTTTTTTCTGACATTTTCACAGTAAATGAATGAGTTCCTTCAGCTTCCTGACACTTTATGCTTTATACATTTAAAGAAAATAAAACAGCACTCCGTATGATACAATACAATTCTGTATCACTGCAAAAAAAAATTCCTACGTTCATTTATCTGGTTTGCCCAATATTGATGTTGATTGTGCTTATGTGCAGTTGTGCAATCAAATACATTCTTCACGTCAAAACCCCCAAACTGGCTCATACAGCATGTACGTGGCAAATAAAACATCCTTAATGAAGGCCTGCTGTCCATTGGCATTGGGCCTAAAGTAACACCTCAGCAGGACACACACATAGGGGACATACGCACGCCCACTTGTGACCTTTAACATCTTTGCTATTAATACATCGCTTGGGTGTATTTGTCTTCCTGTATGCGTGTTTGTGTTTGTGTGTTCACCCACGTGTGTTTGTGTGTTTTGGAACAGGATATGGATGTCGAACCTTATTTTCAGGATGTGTTGGCGACTCTAGAGCAGTGTGTCAAAGAGGGCCACGGTGAGGTGGGGGAAACACTGAGGAGCCGTCTTCAGCAGCTTCAGAGTGAAATTGTCACAGATACGCCCTCAGGTAGGAGCTACATGAGAGTGAAGGACAAAACAAAAGCCCTGTGGTTATGTAGTATGCATGTTGCAGAAGCGTTAATCTGCTCTGACTGAGGCAAGACACAGTGTTGTTTTTACCAGGTCATCATAGGTCAGGGGTGTCTAAACTATGGTGCCTCCATCTTAATTTTAGATATCTGACAGTCCAATTGCTGAAAATGTGCCACTTGGGGATAATGTGAGTATGACCATGAATTGGTCTCAGAAGTGTATACAGCACTGTATTCACTGATATGACCCAATTCAAGTAACATTTCCCACTCATGGCACGGATAAACTGCAACCAATACCAAAAGTCAACACACAAGGTCACACATAACACAACCTGCTCAC
Source organism: Nerophis ophidion (assembly GCF_033978795.1). NCBI lineage: Eukaryota > Metazoa > Chordata > Actinopteri > Syngnathiformes > Syngnathidae > Nerophis > Nerophis ophidion. Next base: position 74,647,581 of record NC_084611.1, read on the forward strand.
TAAACTGTGTGGATATTATAAAAAATGTCCACGCACCATACTTAATTAAAAATTACAGACATTTATATCCACTACAAAGCATGATTTAAAAAAGCAAAGCACTCCACACTTGTCCAAATCGGCGCATTTTTACTAATGGTTAGGACCATCAGTTGTGTTGTGAATGAGAAGGTGTGTCCAAACTTTTTGCCTGTACTGTGTATATATATATATATATATATATATATATATATATATATATATATATATATATATATATATATATATATATATATATAGATATAGATATATATATACGTGTATGTATATATATGTATATTTATATATATATGTATGTATTTATTTATATATGTATATATATGTGTATATATGTATATATATATATATATGTGTATGTATATATATATATATATATATATGTATATATATGTGTATGTATATATATGTATATATATGTATATTTGTATATATACATATATATATATACACACACATATATATATATATACACACATGTTGTATATATATATATATATATATAAATACCGCATTTTCGGAGTATAAGTCGCTCCGGAGTATAAGTCGCACCTGCCGAAAATGCATAATAAAGAAGGAAAAAAACATGTATGAGTCGCACTGGAGTATAAGTCTCATTTTTGGGGGAAATTTGTTTGATAAACCCAACACCAAGAATAGACATTTGAAAGGCAATTTAAAATAAATAAAGAATAGTGAACAACAGGCTGAATAAGTGTACGTTATATGACTCATAAATAACCAACTGAGAAGGTGCCTGGTATGTTAACGTAACATATTATGGTAAGAGTCATTCAAATAACTATAACATATAAAACATGCTATACGTTTACCAAACAATCCGTCACTCCTAATCGATAAATCCCATGACATCTTATATGTCTAGTCTCTTACGTGAATGAGCTAACTAATATTATTTGATATTTTACGGTAATGTGTTAATAATTTCACACATAAGTCGCTCCTGAGTATAAGTCGCACCCCCCGGCCAAACTATTAAAAAAACTGCGACCCCTAGTCGGAAAAAAACGGTATATGTATGTATATACTGTATGTATATATATATATATATATATATATATATATATATATATATATATATATATATATATATATATATATATATATATATATATATATATATATATATATATATATATATATGTCGTGGTGGTTTGTGCAGCCCTTTGAGACACTAGTGATTTAGGGCTATATAAGTAAACATTGATTGATTGATTGATTGATATATATATATATATATATATATATATATATATATATATATATATATATATATATATATATATATATGTATGTATGTATGTATGTAAAAAATCTAAGTTTTCCAGTTCGAACGTTAAGTATCGTGTCTTTGCAGTCTAGTCAATTAAATATAAGTTAAATAGGATTTGCAGATTGTATTCTGTTTTTATTTACGATTTACACAATGTGCCAACTTCACTGGTTTCGGGGTTTGTACCACTGGGGACTTTGGGACACTGTTATACGATCAATAAAAAAGTATATTCTTTTTCAAAATGAAACCATTATGTACAACATGAGGTTGCGAAATTATGAGTTCCTCACATAGAGATGATGAGTTGAAGTGGCCCTGGAGAATAGCCTTCAGGCACACTATTTGTCGTTGGCGTCCGCCCACCACACGTAGGAGAAGTGTGCATTATAACCGTTGTGAAACATAAACTGTGGCTAATTATGCAAATTAGATGATGACATCATCGAGACTTTGCAATGTTTGTGTGTTCTGTAGCAACACTCCCCCATCGTTTTTTTTGCATCATCATTGATTTATTGTATTTGTTAATTTCAAATATAGATCTCCTAGAATCCAGGAAATAATACACAACATGCAGTGCTTTTTATAATTTTAACCTTTAGAAATACCATCAGAAATAACAATTCATACCTTTGTTTATTTTAGCCATCTTTTTTTTCTCTCAAATAGTTTGATTGAAATGTTTTCGGTGTCTCTGATATTGTTGACAATCCAACATTTGGCCCTACTCCGGATATGTATTTCCGCTGCTGTCACGTTGCTAACTCATCCGAATAAACTCTTCTAGTCTCGTCTGTGAGGAAGCTACTTTGTTTTGTTATGAGTGTCAATGTGACAGTTTTGGTCACTTCCTCTTCCTCTGTATCCGTGTGTGTGTGTGTGTGTGTGTGTGTGTGTGTGTGTGTGTAGAGCCTACTTCCGTTGGACCTCTTTCTGACTGCCCTCTTCCTAACCCTGAGATGAGCTTCCACCTGTGGGCAGAGGATCTGGATATCTGTGAGTGGCTCCGGACACTGTGGGGGGTCTACAGGAAGTTGTTCGGACCAGTCAGTTGAACTGAATTAGAGCCCAGAATACAAAGAGCTCAAGGGAGGTCAAAATGTGTCGAAACATTTCCTCAATTTGACCTCTAGCACTTTCAAGCAGAAAAAGGCATTTCACCAACTGTTTCCACAGAGTTGTCTTGCGAAGATGATAGATAGTGATACACATTGCAGTATTGTCCTTTGCGTCAAACTACTATACTTTCACATGCTGGGTTGATTATAAATCGCCTGACCATGTTCCCTGTACTTTTTGTGCTAACAAGCATCAAATGCTGAGCGTCACATGGCATGCTTTAATCCAGTCATGAAATGTAGCGCACACAGCTTTCCCATTCATGAGTCATATCCTAAAGATTTGCGATGTAGTGGTCCAGTTTTAACCTACAAAACAGTCGTCCCCAACACTTTTTGCACCACAGACCAACAATAGTTATTGAGATTTTGGACCATTGGATCCACTGGACTTGTAGTAACCTTTCCATGCCAGCGTAAGTGACTTGAAAAACGTCCACAGGGCGAGAAGTGGCCAAGTGTCTCCGATCCAGCTCCACAACGGAGAATTTCTCCCTCAGCTCGGATCACGAGGACCCCGAGCTGGGCGACTCGCCCGGCGAACTAATGCCACATGACCAGACTCGCTTCTCGGTCATATCCAACGACAGTGGCATTGAAAGAGACCTACACCCCGGCGGCGATACATCGGCCATGGCATCGCTCGATTCCACCAATGTCAGCGCATCGTGGGAAGCCTGCAAAAGGTAAAAGTCATCCCCGCTTTTGGTCTGCAGTGCTTATATATAATGTATTAATATATATATATGTATATATATATATATATCTGCGATGAGGTGGCAACTTGTCCAGGGTGTACACCGCCTTCCGCCCGATTGTAGCTGAGATAGGCACCAGCGCCCCCCCGCGACCCCAAAGGGAATAAGCGGTAGAAAATAGATGGAGATATATATATATAATATTTATATATATATGTATATATATATATATATATATATATATATATACATATTATTATTATTATTATTATTATAGTTAAAAATTTACTTTAACTAAACTGTGGTGTTATTTTTATTATTTCTTTAGTCGTAACATACAGTACAATGCAACGTCGCTTTTAGTAAGCGTTCCAAAATGTTACAACGTACGAAAACAGAAGTAATTTTTTTCCATATGAAATAATACTAACAAAAAATATAAACACACATTTAATATATAATCATTATAGTTTTACATAAATTAAAACAATGTGAAATAGATTTCCTGATGAAATAGATACATTAACATTTTGCATCACTTTATTGCAGACTTGTTGGTGAAGGGAGAGTGTTTACTTGGGCAAAGCTGGACGGCCAGCTAACATTTGAATGTCCTTAAATAAGCACTATAGGTTGGTCTTTTCTTGTATTTCGTCAAGTCATTCACAAAAGGTAAACATGGTAGGCTATAGGCTACTAAGATCTCACAGCTACACAACAGCTAAGCAGACAGTAGCACACATGTTAGACATGCAGTAAGTGTCCTTAATAGGCAATTGTTGCAGTCTAAAACAACATATTTTTCAATGTAAACAAGGATTAGATAATTATTATTGTATAGTACTTACACGTGCAAAGTTTCCAAAACAGAAACATATTAAAAAGTATCCAGTAACAAGTGTCCTCATCATTTAATTTACTGTGTTATGAGCGTGATTTAATAAATTATTGTGCCCAATACATTAGGTGTCACCAAAAAAAAATAAAAAAATATAATTCCACTTCAACTTAAAGACATCCATTCTAGACAGATACTAACAAATAGGTTAGTGTGTTTTATACCCACCTTTGTTCTTTTTTTGACTTATTTCAATAGGTGCGGTATAGCTCGGTTGGTAGAGTGGTTGGCCAGCAACTTGAGGGTTCCAGGTTCCATCCCCGCTTCTGCCATCCTAGTCACTGCCGTTGCGTACTTGATCAAGACACTTTACCCACCTGCTCCCAGTGCCACCCACACTGGTTTAAATCTAACTTAGATATTGGGTTTCACTATGTAAAAGCGCTTTGAGTCACTAGACAAAGGCGCTATATAATTATAATTCACTTCACTACTTGATCAAACCTGTTTTTAACACAATCTACAACATCCATCCATTTTTCCACCGCTTGTCCCTCTCGGGGTCAATCAACAACAAATTACATTTCTGCATGCTTCCTGTGATATCTTTTCAAATCAATATCGGTTTTGGCCAATATTCAAAGCTCTAATATCGAAAGGGAAAAGTTATAATCGGGGCACCCCTAAAGCTCACACAATCAAGGGCTGTCACTCGCGGACCGGTTCAGGAAGACCCGATCAGTCCACGGATGCGCGAAGCCTATGTCACTTCCACCAATTTAAGTTATGTTTGTGTCCGCCGTCACACTTTCCATTGTTTTTTGTAATGCTGATTTCAATAACAATGTCATAATTAAATATTACACACAAAACAACAGGACGTTATTTAAAAATGCAGTATTTATTTTGAAACCGTACAGCTCTGTACAGATTTATTTACATCAAATACATCAATTCACGACACTGACAATTTAAAAGTATAATTTTTGTTAGGCTGTTAATATAATTTTAAGTTGCGGTTAGTGCCTCCTTTACAAAAAAAAAAAATCAACATAAAAAAAACAAAATCGCAATGTGCCTCATACATTGCAATAATAGAAGAGTGAAAGTGGTTGAAACCTTGGCGCTAATTTGCCCTGACTTTGTCATTCTACACCTTGTTATTTTTTTTTTCTTGTTCTCTTATAATCCTAGGTAAGCTATTATATATACAACATTAATGAAACATTCAAATATCACAGAACGTGACGTCGCAGAAGCTTCGCCGTAAAATCTTGCAAGTCAAGGAAATGATGCAAGTTTCGCACATGTGTGGTCTTGTGTGCAAGTCTTTCAGTACTGGGAAGTGACAACAATGCCATGTCTGCAAGGCTAACTATTTGCCATCAATCATTGTTATTTACACCAGTTAAAGCATACCTGCACTTTTTTTAATTCACAATCCTTATGTAAGACAAGAAGACATATGTATTTTTGTTTTAAGTTAAAGTTCAAGTTAAAGTCCTGTACCAAAGATTGTCACACACACACACTAGGTGTGGTGAAATGTGTCTTCTGCATTTGACCCATCCCCTTGTTCACCCCATGGGAGGTGAGGGGAGCAGTAGGCAGCAGTGGTGCCGCGCCTGGGAATCATTTTTGGTGATTTAACCCCCAATTCCAACCCTTGATGCTGAGTGCCAATCAGGGAGGTAATGGGTCCCATTTTTATAGTCTTTGGTATGACTCGGGGGTTTGAACTCACAACCTACCAATATCAGGGCAGACACTCTTAACTACTAGGCCACTGAGCCATCCAAGTGGTAAAATACGGAAAATACGAGGTGGCTGACATTACAGATAATGGAAGTACTCTATTGTGCCCAAAAGGCTCTCTAAAAAACATTCTAAAAATGCTCAATTTACATGTTGTTACCTGATTTTTAAATATTAGCTACTTGTTATTATAAGCTATAACACAGACAAACTACTTTTTAGCTGTGATCGCAGGGAGATAATTAGCTTGTGCTGCAATATTGACATACTGAGCCAGTGAAATGCTGTATCGCTTCTGAATTGGTGAAAGTTAATTGTAGTTTGTAAATCATGCCTCTCACCTGAATCGTAAAAAGTTGTAGCCATAAGCCCAGAATTTCGTAAACTTTGACATCCATCTTAAAGGCGGAGATAGCGAGAAAGAATAGAAAAGACGTTTGTTTGCGATACTTTTTTTTTTTTTTAAACCTTTGTGTGGACTATGATTAATTCTTCATCCAAATGGGAAGATATGAATATCCTGTCAGTTGGCATCCCAGTGGTAGCAGACATTGTACAGTAAGTGTTAGTTTTATTATGTTGAAGTTTGTATTTCTTGTAAGGCGCAGAGGACTACTGTTACATGATTCTTAGGGCCTGATTTACTAAAGGTTTGTGTGTACTAAAACACGTGGAAAACTTGATAGCACACAGAGCTGATCTACTAAATGTGTGCAAAGTGGATTGCTTCTGTTAAATAAGCAGAATAGGGCGTTTACTCTATTTCTTGTCTCTGTCTTCATTAATATGCAAAATATATGCTTATCAGTTAAGTGGCCATAATCCTTAAAGGAGAAGATACAGATATAATTATTACCGTTTTATGAGCACTATTTAGCGTTTTACTGTCATTACTGCCACAAGTGGTGAAATAGTGTATTATTACTGTGTACCGCTGCGTCCCAGACAGACCAGAGCTAAAAAGCTGATATTTTTTGGCGGCCCTCTGGTGAGCGCTCGCGGCCCAACAGTGGGTTAGCCCAATGGTTAAGAAATTCTGGTTTAGACAGTAAAAAAACAGCGAGTCTGCTGGTTGCAGCAAAGAATTGGACTTGACTTTGCCTCAGTTGCTTCAAGACATGATTACTAATGTAAACCAAATCCACGTAATTGACAAAATTCTGAACGATCAGTTGTCAATAATTACGCCGAAAACTGTGCAGTTCCAACCTGAGCTGGCGGCTTTTTGGAGACTTACGTGCCTCCATTTCTTTTTCCCAGCAAGCCGGTGAAATGCTGCATCGCCTCTGAGTTGGTGAAAGTTAATTGTAGTTTGTAAATCATGCATCTCACCTGAATAGTAAAAGGTTGTAGCCATAAGCCGAGAATTTGGTAAACTTTGACATCCATCTTAAACGCGGAGATAGCGAGAAAGAATAGAAAAGACGTTTGTTTGCGGCACTTTTTTTTTTTAAACCTTTGTTAGGATTATGTTACGACTTGGAGATAATGAGAGGACCCAGATGCAGAGAGGAAGTTTCCAAAAATGACAGCTTTTATTTTGAAATAACTTTTACCTCTGGTGAAAAAAGTATCCCACAAAACAACGTACGGAAAATAATTCCGAGGATAAACACTTAACTCAAAAATCACTCCAAAAAAGGAGGAATACTACTTTTAAGAAAAAACTAACAAAAATAAAATCGCAAAAAGAATGAACCAAAAGCGCTCTAACAGGAGGAAAAAAAATAATGATCTATACAAATACACTATCTCTGAATAAACAAAAAATCACTCAATCAATGAGGAAATCAAACGAAATTTGGAACAACAAAAAACTCACCAATTAGGTCGACGAAGGAAAACTAAGGACGCTCAAAGGAGGAAAAAGTAAACTCAAAATTACAGCAAAAAAAAAAAAAAAAAAGGTATGATCAAAAAATAAGGAGAACCAGAAAAACAAGGCAAGGCAAGGAGGGAATCAAGGACATGGACTTGGACATGGACATGGACGCTGGAAAGCACGATAAATGAGACGATCTGGCAAAGGGCAAACGGAGAAGTGAGCTTAAATAGGACGTGGGAGTGTTGGGGAACAGGTGGAAACAATCAGGAATCAAGGATGACGTCAGACTGGTGACACAAGAGGAAGGACCCGTGATCAGAAACAAGAGGTTAGCTTTTCAAAATAAAACACATAGATCACAAGACAGAAAAACAAACAAGACTTCCCTCACCGCGGTGTGACAGATTATGTTTTATTCTTCATCTAAACGGGAAGATATGAATATCCCATCAGTTGGCATCCCAGTGATAGCAGACATTGTACAGTAGGTGTTAGTTTTATTATGTTTGACGATTGTATTTCTTGTAAGGCACCGAGGACTACTGTTACATGATTCTTAGGGCCTGATTTACTAAAGGTTTGTGTGTACTAAAACACGTGCAAACTTGATAGCACACGCAGAGCTGATCTACTAAATGTGTGCAAATTGGATTGCATCTGTTAAATGAGCAGAATGGGGTGTGCACTCTATTTCATGGCTCTGTCTTCATTAATATGCAAAATATATGTTGATCAGCTAAGTGGCCATAATTCTTAAAAGGGAACATTATCACAATTTCAAAAGGGTTAAAAACAATAAAAATCAGTTCCCAGTGGCTTGTTTTATTTTTCGAAGTTTTTTTCTAAATTTCACATCTCCCGGAATATCCCTAAAAAAAGCTTTAAAGTTCTTGATTTTCGCTATTTGCGATGCGACTGTTCATTTCCCTGTGACGTCATACAGTGCTGCCAATACAAACAACACGGCGGTTACCACAGCAAGATATAACGACATTAGCTCGGATTCAGACTCGGATTTCAGCGGCTTAAGCGATTCAACAGATTACGCATGTATTGAAACAGATGGTCGGAGTATGGAGGCAGATAGCGAAAACGAAATTGAAGAAGAAACTGAAGCTATTGAGCGAATAGCTATTGACGCTATTCGGCCATAGCATGTGTGTACCTAATGAAGTGGCCCATAGCATGGCTGCCTTATTAACGTCGCCGGTAAAATGTGCAGACCAAACAATCAGGACTTTCGCATCTTGTGACACTGGAGCAACTTAAATCCGTCGATTGGTAAGTGTTTGTTTCGCATTAAATGTGGGTATCTAGTTTCAAATGTACATGCAGCTAGCGTAAATAGCATGTTAGCATCGATTAGCGTAGCATGTTAGCATCGCTTAGCTGGCAGTTACGCTGCAACCAAATATGTCTGATTAGCACATAAGTCAACAACATCAACAAAACTCACCTTTGTGGTTTCGTTGACTTAATCGTTGCAAATGCATCTGCAGGTTATCCATACATCTCTGTGCCATGTCTGTCATCGCCGGTAAAATGTCTACTTTCGCATCTTCGGGCCAGTGGTGCAACTTAAATCCCTCCCTGTTAGTGTTGCTACACCCTCCGACAACACACCGACGAGGCATGATGTCTCCAAGGTTCCAAAAAATAGTCGAGAAAAACGGAAAATAACAGAGCTGAGACCCGGTGATTGTAATGTTTAGAAAATGAAAATGGAGGGTTTATTACCTCGGTGACGTCACGTTCTGATGTCATCGCTACAAGACCGATAAACAGAAAAGCGTTTAATTCGCCAAAATTCACCCATTTAGAGTTCGGAAATCGGTTAAAAAAATACATGGTCTTTTTTCTGCAACATCAAGGTATATATTGACGCTTGCATAGGTTTGGTGATAATGTTCCCCTTTAAAGGAGACGATACATATATAATTATTACCGTTTTACGAGCACTATTTAGCGTTTTACTGTCGTTACTCCCACAAGTGGTGAAATAGTGTATTACTACTGAGTACCGCTGCGTCCCAGACAGACCAGAGCTAAAAAGCTGATATTTTTTGGCGGCCCACTAGTGAGCGCTCGCGGCCCAACAGTGGTTAAGAAATACTGGTTTGGACAAAAAACTAAACAAAACAGTGAGTCTGCTGGTTGCAGCAAAGAATTGGACTTGATTGAGCCTCACTTGCTTCAAGACATGATTAGTATTGACAACCAAATCCACATAATTGACAAAATTCTGAACTACAATAATTACGCTGAAAACTGTGTGCAGTTCCAACCTGAACTGGTGGCTTTTTGGAGACTTACGTGCCTGCATTTCTTTTTCCCAGCGAGCAAGAGTCGGTCAGGTTGTCCCGCCGTGGAGGCATGAAGGTGAAACCGTCCGTGAAGGACAGCGTGGTGCTCATGCAGGACACCCTGGAAGGTCACGCCAGTCTGTGGGCAGGAGGACTCGGGGGCAGGGAAGGAGGAAGGCAGGTCACGCTGCAAAGACAAGCAGGAAGCAGTGCGACTCAGAACCCTTTCCCCAAGCAGCAAAGACACTTTACGGCGAGGATCGTGGTCATGGGGGGGGATAGTGTAGTGGGCCGCCTGGCTAAAGCCTACTACTGCTTAAGGTGAGGGATTCAACTCTTTAGTTCAGGTTTAGAACTCGTACAGAGAGCTGTAGTACCTACAAGTCATTTTTCGTTTATTCATCACATATTGGTGAGGGACCATGAAATAGCCTCACAACATTAGGTACACCAAAGAGTCACTTAATTGAATTTTCAAACACAGTGTTACTGTTCAAACTATGTCTAATGTTACGGTGACCAAAAATGTTAAATATACTTGTTTAATAGAACCTTTGGCTTGTTTTAAATGAATATTTAGGCCTGTTACACCAATGTATTTCAATGTTGGTCATTGTGGTGGTACATGGTAACAAATGTTTGAGAAACACTAAATGAGACAATTCAGATTTTACTAAAATAATGCTCAATTATGATATATTTTGCCCCTCCAATGTCAACACTTGGTGGATTTTAATTACAACTTATTGCAAGGAATTGTGCAGCTTCCCCCATTGTTGTGGCCAGCATGTAATGAGTAGGTAATGAGTTTGTAGAGTCATTAAAGCACTAACTATACAGTTGAATGACCTCTGCTCCTTTCGGGTTATAACCGAAAGAACAAAATCACAGGTAAAAACAGCCAAAATTAGTTTCCTCCATTGGGTGGCGGGGCGCTCCCTTAGAGATAGGGTGAGAAGTTCAGTCATTCGGGAGTAAAGTAAAGTAAAGCGGCTGCTCCTCCACATTGAGAGGTGACAGATCAGGTTAAAGTTAAAGTACCAATGATTGTCACTCACACACTAGGTGTGGTGAAATTTGTCCTCTGCATTTGACTCATCCCCCTGATTACCCCCTGGGAAGTGAGGGGAGCAGTGGGCAGCAGCGGTTCCGCGCCCGGGAATCATGTATGGTGATTTAACCCCTAATTCCAAACCTTGATGCTGAGTGCCAAGCAGGGAGGCAATGGGTCCCATTTTTTTATAGTCTTTGGTATGACTCGGCCGGGGTTTTGAACTCCCAACCTACCGATCTTAGGGCGGACACTCTAACCACTAGGTGTTTCGGGCATCTGGTCAGGGTGCCCCCCGAACGCCTCCCTAGGGAGGTGTTTAGAGCACGTCCGACCGGTAGGAGGCCACAGGGAAGACCCAGGACACGTTGGGAGGATCATGTCTCCCAGCTGGCCTGGGAACACCTCGGGATCCACCCGGGAAGAGCTGGACGAAGTGGCTGGGGAGAGGTAAGTCTGGGCTTCCCTGCTTAAGCTGCTGCCTCCGCGACCCAACCTTGAATAAGTGTAAAAAGATGGATGGATGAATGGACCTCTGCTCTAAGGAGAAGAGGGATATTATCACCATTTTATAGAAGGATTTTTGTTTGGGCTGTGAATCTCTGGGCACCGCACAATTCAATTTGATTCTTGGGGGTAACGATTCAGTTTTTGATTGATTGATTGATACTTTTATTAGTAGAATGCACACTACAGTACATATTCCGTACAATTGACCACTAAATGGTAACACCCGAATAAGTTTTTCAACTTGTTTAAGTCGGGGTCCACGTTAATCAATTCATGGTACAAATATATACTATCAACATAATACATTCATCACACAAGTTAATCATCATAGTATGTACATTGAATTATTTACATTATTTACAATTCAGAATCGATTCTCATCTCAAAACAAATCTTGATTCAAAAGCTACACTTTTTTAAATAACTTTGGATGCCAGTTCTATGATTAACTACATTCCTCCATAAAATATATAAACAGCTATGATCAATTTCTATATTACTTAAAATAAAAACAAGGCAACAAGCAAAATATCCAACACCTCTCTTTTCTAAAGTAAATGTTTACAGCAAATATGGACATCTACATCAACAATATGATTTGCTTGAGTGGCTGGACAGGAAAGATTGAGAAAAGAAAAAGGTTTTTTTAAACAATTAAGAATCGTCACAAGTTAGAATCACGATTAATCTGAAAATATAATTAACTGCTTTTGACACCCCTACTATTTGTGCTTCTTATTTATCTTGGCTGTCATTGCAGGAAAAGGGAAGCACGGAGACTTTTTCTTACCACAAAGGTCAACCTGCAGTTTTATTACATTCCCGTTGATGCAGTGTCAACTGTCACCTCCTCTGGCAAGGTGCAATAAGTTCTACCCCCACCACCGCATGTGTTTGTATAAATGCACACAAGCCTTCTAGTAAACATACATGATGGATGTACCATAAGAGAAGTTCAGCATGTAAAAAAAATGTGCGTGTTTGGACATTTGGGTTTACTGCGCAGACTTGATCTTACCTGCTGTTGTCATTTCTCCCATAGGAGAACCATCTGTCCAAGCAGAGTTCCTGCACACTCGGATCCTACCTGAGCAGAGTTGACTCGTGGTACAACTGCAACATCTTCGGTTTGGGGTGCATGATCCCCAAACTGGCTAAAATGGTAAAATAAACCCATTTAAACAAATCTACAAAGTAAACACAACCAGACAAGCCTGTTGCATTTTGCACGGCCTGAGTCCTAACCATCACATGGGTGCATCTCACGTAATTCTAATCAATCCACAGCTTTGTCAAAAACTAGGCTTTTACAAAGATAAATAATGCTCAGTTTTAATTGACTCTGCATTGTTCTGCAGCAACAAACAACGCCAGCAAAGCCCAAAGAGCCATTTGTGTCTGACGTCATTTCTTACTATTTACGTATGGGCCAGCAGCCGGTCTACTTCAACATCTACTGCGCAAAGGTAAGAAATCACGTCCTATTTGTCTACACAAATTAATTATGCGTGATGTCCATTTTAACAGGGAAACCACATAAAGAATAAATACTCATCCTGTGTTTACATATTTTGCAAATGTTGATTGTTGTTGCCTAGAATACCGGATTTTGCCGCAGCTTTCTCAAAAAGTTGCATTAAAAGTTATGATTTATTATTTTTTCAGAATTATTGTGTCAGTTTGTGATTTTATGAATACCGTATTTCCTTGATTAACCGCCGGGGTGCTAATTAATTTAAAACCTCTTCTCACTCCTGCGCTTATTCAAAGCATGCAGTAAAAAATTGATAATAAAAAATTGTTCTGCGTCCACGGCCCGGTGGTTGGGGACCACTTTACACCCTGCTGTCTGCGTGCGTGCCTGCTGGATGCAGGCATTTCGCTGGTTCTTATACGAGATTGCAATGCATATTTGGTCAACAGCCATACCTTTTACATTGATGGTTGTGATATAAACAACTTTAAAACTCTTAGTAATATGCGCCACACTCTGTGAACCCATACCAAACACATTTCTGGAGAGCATTGACTCTGTGGCACATTATAAACGCAGCATAGGGATTACCCATAATGCCATGCATCCGTGACTCTTGGATATATTATACAAGCGCCCCCAACCCCGCCCACCTCAACCAACTCACAGAGAGTTTGCATTGCGACATCCAGTGGAGACATTTGGAACAGCAGTTTATTTCATTCAAACATGTCAGGTTCATTTTTATACTTAGCAAACTCATCCTGCGGGCCGGATAAAACCTGTTCGTGGGCCTGATCCGGCCCTCGTGCCGTACGTTTGACACCCCTGATTTAGATGGTAATATCTGCTGTTCATACTTACTTTACAAAAGTGAAGTGTGGGATACTTCTCTTGTTGCATTCTTCGTGTTACGCTTTATTAAATGTTGGGATATTTTTAAGTGTTTGAAGCAACCGGGGATAGACAAAAGAAAAAAAGTAAACAGAGTGACTAATTTTGAGGACATGAGGGGAACACAACAGAGAGGGACAAAAAAAACTACATTAGCAGATACAATACATACAAATATGATACCAGTATGTATCAAAATCAAGTAATAACAAGGTATTAACAATTAAAAAATGTTTACACTACAATTGAACCAATACTTATCATACTTATAATATTGATAATGATGTCTATGTAATAAGTGTTGTTGGTACCCCAACTGCCCCCCCCCCCCCCCCCCCCCCCCCCCCACAACACACACACACACCTCCAAATCTACCAAAGTGTGCTTTATTTGCATATTAAACCTAAGTGCACATTTTGCAGTTTGGCATCAATGTGCCAGGGCCTCAAAGATATCAAGGCAAAGTTTTTTTCCAAGAAATTGTAAACTGATCAATTTGTCCGCTTTTTTTCAGCCTCAACAGGGTACACTTGTATTCCTGTGAGGAAACAACAAAAAATGGTATCTTTGCCTTTTTATTTAAAAAAAAGGTAATTTAACAATTTCACGGTTGAATATAATTTATGCTGAAGACTAAAAAATGCAAATACTTTAGTCTTAGGTTACATTAACATTTAAATGATACTTTCTGTACCAACTGAACACAGGCTTATTTAAACTACATCCATTCATTTTGTAGTCATCTCCCTTGAAAAAATGTTACGCATGCAAAGTTTGCAAAACAAACACCAGCCAAGACTCCCTTATTACTGGGTTGGACGTGACGCTTGGGCGCTAAGTGCTCAAACTCAAAAACATGCCGGGCAAACAATGGTCAAACAAGCAAGAAGTCATTTAAAAGCGGAGTCAAACAAATTCGATTTACGAATATAGTTTATCAATGAGGGAGACACGTTTTTAGGATAAACAAAAAAATCAGAGAAAGGTTTGAGTTTGAGTTTATTTCGAACATGCAAGCATACAACATGATACATCACAATTTCTCTTTTCAACATGTTCAAAAAGGACCTACCCCTTTTCTTTTACATAACAGTTGCTAAAACTTTTGTTCACTTCCTGTTCTCAATTTATTCACAATATATTCCATAAGTAATCACAATAAAAATTTAAGCTGCAAGCAGCGTTGGTCGTGCCCACCTTTGGCTGCTGCCCCCGCGACCCAAGCCCTGGTCTAAGTCCGACCTACATAGAGGTTTTTGTTTCATGTCTCTACGACATTCCTAACAGAATTTACAAGCAGTTTTGTCTGGGTTTTTTCCTAGGGGGCGCTAGAGCGCAATTTTGATTTTTGGGGTTTGGTTTTTTATTAGATGGCATTTTTCGCCAGTCCTGATGTGTGTGTAAAATTTGGTGAGTTTTGAAGCATGTTAAGGGGGTCAAATTACAGATCGGCGTTTCTGGATGTTGTTGATAAATGGCTTTCGCTTTGCATAGTAGAGCTTTAAGTTTTAAGGGGGTCAAATTACAGCTCGAAGAGGCAAAAATGAAATTTTTTGCGGAAAATTTGCGCAGGGGTTCTTTGAAGGCGCGTAAAATCAAAACCGGACCAGTAATTAAAACTCTATGAATAACTTTTAATCAGAAGGGTTCAATCCCTCTCCTGTCCGAGTTAGAAGCCGACACGACAAACGCGCTCAGAGGAGATAATGTTTGAAAAAAGGTGACGGGTTTTTACAAAAATTTTGTTTTGAAAGGGTAATTGCCAACTTCCTGTAGATTTTTGCTGAAGGATGTCAATCATTAAAATGTAGGTGTAAGTGAGACCTACATAGAAGTTTTTGTTTCATGTCTCTCCGACATTCCTACCGGAAGTTACAAGGAGTTTTGTCTGTGTTTTTTTCCTAGGACCAGTTTTTTCTGTGTTTTATTCCAAAATTGCGCTAGAGCGCAACTTTGAGTTTTTTTTTTATTTTTTTTATTAGATCGCAATTTTTGACAGTACTGATGTGTGTGTCCAGTTTGGTGAGTTTTGAAGCATTTTAAGGGGGTCAAATTACAGCTCAAACAGGCAAAAATAAAAAATTTTAGGAAAATTTAGATATGAAAGGGTTTTTCCCAACTTTCTGTTGATTTTTGCCCTAGAAGATAAAATTATGAAATGTAGGTCTAAGTCAGTCCTACATAGAGGTTTTTGTTTCATGTCTCTACGACATTGCTAACGGAAGTTACAAGCTGTCTGTTTTTTTTTTTTTCCTAGGGGGCTCTAGAGTGCAATTTAGATTTTTGGGGTTTGGTTGCTTAATAAGTTGGGAAGGTTTGCCATACCGATGTGTGTGTGAAATTTGGTGAGTTTTGAAGCATGTTAAGGGGGTCAAATTATGGCGCGAAGGTGCGGAATACGAAATACAATGGGGTCCTCTGTCCCTATTGTACCAATAGGGACATTGCGGTCCCTAATAAATATATAACTAAAAATTGGTGAAGTAAGTCATATTTGATATGAGGAGATAAGTAAGATTATTTTGAGAATGAAAGAATAGATGAATGAAATAAATTCAGAATGTTTATCATCGTTCTTCTTCTTTGTACTTTGTAAACTCTAAGTTTGAAGAGTTTCTTGAAGTGGACCATACTAGTGCATTTTTTGATTGCTTTGCTTAATCCATTCCATTATTTAATTCCGCATACAGATATACTGAAGGTCTTAAGTGTTGTACGTGCATACATATGTTTTGAATTACATTTTTCTCTAAGATTATATTTCTCCTTAGGTTGGTGTCTTATTAAGCCGAGTCGACAGCGTATCGAGTTTTGTCATTGTCTATGTGAACTTAAAACAGACTGTAAAAGTCTGTTTATCATTTATTAACCTTCCTTTTTTAATTATTCACTTACATATGAGCAGTTTTCTTTTGGAAACTTCCACATGGAATGAATTAGTATGTTGTTGTTAGCATCCCAAGATTAATACATCTCTCGCATGCTGCATATTCATAGCAAAAACATACTCTATCTGGATATTGCTAATTTTTGCTAGAAATTAAACATAGCCGGAGTACAGGGAAGTGACTTGAAAAAACATTGTTGGACAACAGGGAAGCAACTCAATCTAACTAAACACTGTCGGACAACAGGGAAGTCATTTAATTTAACTAAACATTGAGACAAAATATTAACTTCCCACTTCAACTACTGCAGATGCCAACTTATAGGTGGCAGCCAAATATTTGGCTTGCAACGGGAGATACATTGGAAAAAAAATGACTTATACTGTAGTTATATGTCATATAAAACAATTTTGCCTGACAACACATGAACTAACAACAATGACATAGCGTTGACAGTACTCGTTAACATCCATAAAATATGTTACTTAACAATGTGCGAATAAATCCAACGTTGTATTTCATAATGGATAGAATGGGATAGGATAGACTTTTATTCATCCCACAATGGGGAAATTATTTGTTTGCGGTGCAGATTAAAAAAGTCCACAAAAAACTGTTAAAAGTAGCGCAAAAGTCGCAAAATTGCCACGCCTCGTTGCGCAGTCCCAAAGCGATTTAAAAGGGACCGATTGTGCAAAACCAACTTTTCTTACCTACTGGTATCTGTTGTTTTGTATTTGGGATCTGCATAAGTCCAGAACATTTTAAATCAAACCATGGAGGCATGGCAGAGATATATATATAAAACCATCTTGCCTTCCTTCTTTCTTACCCCTAAAGAGCCGTTTGGGATGTTTTCCTAAATGTGACGTCAGCAGATATTTCTGTACATGGTAGAGATTTACCCAAAGTGCTCGGCGCAAGTCTGCCATGGTACTTCAGTCAATAAATTCCTTATTTTTTCTATCCTCTTATTGTGGTGAATGAATAGATTAAAGTGGACTTAAACAAGTTGAAAAACTTATTCTGGTGTTACCATTTAGTGGTCAATTGTATAGAATATGTACTGTACTGCGAAATCTACTGATAAAAGTTTCAATCAATCCATCAATCAATCAATCAGAGTGGCTCGTACATGCACATGCATCCTGCGCCGTTGCCATTTCAAATACAACGCAGTGTACAGTTCTAACTTAATCTGTCAGTAGACTACAAATGGAAGTGCTAAAAACTACAACAAAGATCGCAGGGAAAAGACCAAGCGGAAGTGGAGGCACGTAAATAAGACCACCCACAAAACAGCGCATCCTGAAGAGACGGTCAGAAAGAGGCTCTAAAACAGGGGTGCCCATTACGTCGATCGCGATCGACTGGTCGATCTCGGAGGGTGTGTCAGTCGATCTCAAGCCAGGCATTAAAAAATATACATAAAAATGAGCAATCATCAATCATACCAAGACTTCACTTTCGTCAGTTGTTGGACATTTTCGGCACCCGAGGATCTTGTGAGATGACGCTGGCTGCTGCAAGCTCATATTTAAGAAAAAAATCACTAACAGGGCGGACGCAGAGAAACACATTTTATTTCTAGAGACTCCGTACCTACTGTCAAAACTCTAAAGACCGACTGCACAGTTCCTGTCTTCACCATAAAAGACCTGTTTCATCCTGCCTGTGCTAACAAAATAAGAGTCTCAGAAAGCTAGCGTGCACAAGCTAGCAAGCTACGGAGTTTGATGCCAATGTATTTCTCCCCCGCCCTCAGCGACCGCTTTCTCACTTGCTTGCCCACCCGCACTCTCACTGACGTCACTCACCTGCTGCCAGACATTAAAGGGCCACACACATATGCTACTCTCATAACAAAGTGTTTAAAAACGAGTATGCAAGTTGGACAAATGTGGTATTGGACAGAAAGGAGGACTTTTTTTTTCCTCCATTTGAAAATGCGGACGTTATCAGCACCACTGTCTAATTCCAATCAATGCAAGTCATCAGAATCAAATACACCAACTTATATTCTTGTCTTCATGAAAGAAAGGAATCCATGTGTGTTAAACATGCTTGTATTATCATTAAACACCATTAATTTGTTAACAAAAATGTCTCTTTCATAAATAAATAAATATAAATTATAAATAGGAATGAGGTAGATCTCCTCGACTTGGTCAATTGAAAAGTAGCTCGCCTGCTGAAAAAGTGTGAGCGCCCCTGCTCTAAAACATAGTCAATGCAAAATCTTGACCTAAGAACCACTACTCGGTGACCTAGTTGTTAGTGTTAGTTTCCGCCCTTAGATCGGTAGGTTGCAAGTTCAAACCCCAGTCGAGTCATACCAAAGACTATAAAAATGGGACCCATTTGCTCCCTGCTTGGCACTCAACATCAAAGGTTGGAATTGGGGGTTAAATCACCAAAAATGATTTCCGGGCGCGGCACCGCTGCTGCCCACTGCTCCCCTCACTTCCCAGGGGGTGAACAAGGGGATGGGTCAAATGCAGAGGACAAATTTCACCACACCTCGTGTGTGTGTGACTACCAGTGGTACTTTAACTTAACTTGACTCTAACTATTATATGTTACGTAGACCAGTGGTCCCCAACCACCGGGCCGCAGAATTTTTTTAAATTCATTTTTATTAAAAAAAAAAAAAAAAAAAAAGTTTTTATTTTTTATTTTTTATTAAATCAACATAAAAAACACAATATACACTTACAATTAGTGCACCAACCACAAAAACCTCCAATTTTCATGACAAAAACGTCCCTTTTTTATGACAAAGAAAAAAAAAAATATATGGATTCTCCGCCGCCCCCCCCTCCCTCTCGTTTGGTTCAGGTGTGCTGATTTGCAATTGTCTGCAGCTTTGTCGCTGCGTGGGTGTGCTATGCCCAGCGCCAGCAGGGGCGTGTCTGGTTGCGCAGCCAGAGGACGAACTTGGAAACTCAGCTGCTGTAGAAAAGCGGGTTAGAGTCTGCGCCGTGACACAGTCATGATAATAAAACCTTCAAAAGGATTCATGATGAAAATATTACATTTATCTGTTATTAATTGCAATTAATTTTGAATTAACTATGAACAGACTGTGATTGATCGCGATAGAATATTGTAATCGTTTGACAGGCCTAGCTCCAACACATTGCTTTTAGTTTACCCCCACTTTCTTTGAAAAACATTGGGGTAGCGTTGAGGTGGATGCAGTATACTGTAGAGCTGTGATTTGTGTGGGTTGATGAGAGACAATGAAAGATCAACATCACATCATCAATACCTCTGCAAATGTTAACAAGGAAGTGAGGACGTGGGTGCAAGGACAAATGACAGTTGCACATAGACAAATTCCCTTAGCGTAAACAACGACAGTTCCCTGAAATGTGCTGAAATTTAAGAAGTTGCGAGTACGCCCAAAATTTAGAGGGAATGATTGAATTTACATGGATTGATATGATCGCAAAATCCTGGAGGGTTTAATTACTGACTTACTTGTGGGATACTTGCATACAACCAATATATCAATATTTTTTCGTCTAATGTGTGCAAATTTTCCTTTTGGTGACAGTACTAGATATACAAACCTCGTTTCCATATGAGTTGTGAAATTGTGTTATATGTAAATATAAACAGAATACAATGATTTGCAAATCCTTTTCAACCCATATTCAATTGAATGCACTACAAAGATAAGATATTTGATGTTCAAACTCATAAACTTAATTATTTTTTGCAAATAATAATCCATCCAGCTTATTCTCTTTTTGGGGTCGCGGAGGGCGCTGGCGCCTATCTCAGCTGCAATCGGGCGGAAGGCGGCGTACACCCTGGACAAGTCGCCACCTCATCGCAGGACCAACACAGATAGAAAGACAACATTCACGCTCACATTCACACACTAGGGCCAATTTTTAGTGTTGCCAATCAACCTATCCCCAGGTGCATGTCTTTGGAAGTGGGAGGAAGCCGGAGTACCCGGAGGGAACCCACGCATTCACGGGGAGAACATGCAAACTCCACACAGAAAGATCCCGAGCCCGGGATTGAACCCAGGACTGCAGGACCTGTGAGGCAGACGCACTAACCCTTCTGCCACTGTGAAGCCCGCAAATAATAATGAACTTAAAATTTCATGGCTGCAACACGTGCCAAAGTAGTTGGGAATGGGCATGTTCACCACTGTTACATCATATTTTCTTTTAACAACACTCAATAAACGTTTGGGAACTGAGGAAACTAATTGTTGAAGCTTTGAAAGTGGAATTCTTTACCATTCTTGCTTGATGTACAGCTTAAGTTGTTCAAAAGTTAGAGGTTTTGTTGTGGTATTTCACGCTTCATAATGAGCCACACATTTTTGATGGGAGACATGAATGGACTGCAGGTGGGCCAGGAAAGTACCCGCACTCTTTTACTACGAAGCCACGCTGTTGTAACACGTGGCGTGGCATTGTTTTGCTGAAATAAGACATTGCTTGAATGACAACATATGTTGCTCCAAAACCTGTATGGACCATTCAGCATTAATAGTGCCTTCACAGATGTGTAAGTTACCCATGCCTTGGGCACTAATACACCCCCATACTATCACAGATGCTGGCTTTTGAACTTTGCGCCTATAACAATCCGGATGGTTATTTTCGTCTTTGTTCCGGAGGACACCACATCCACAGTTTCCAAATACAATTTGAAATGTGGACTCGTCAGACCACAGAACACTTTTCCACTTTGCATCAGTCCATCTTAGATGAGTTCAGGCCCAGCGAAGCCGGCGGCGTTCCGGGGTGTTGTTAATAAATGGCTTTCGCTTTGCATAGTAGAGTTTTAACTTGCACTTACAAATGTAGCGACCAACTGTAGTTACTGACAGTGGTTTTACGAAGTGTTCCTGAGCCCAAGTGGTGATATCATTTACACACTGATGTCCGTTTTTTATGCAGTACTGCCTGAGGGATCAAAGGTCTGTAATATCATGCTTACGTGCAGTGATTTCTCTAGATTCTCTGAACCTTTTGATGATTTTACGGACCGTAGATGGTAAAATCCCTGAATTCCTTGCAATAGCTTGTTGAGAAATGTTGTTCTAAAACTGTTCGACAATTTGCTTACAAATTGGTGACCCTCGCCCCATCCTTGTTTGTGACTTACTTAACATTTCATGGAAGCTGCTTTTATACCCAATCATGGCACCCACCTGTTCCCATTTAGCCTGCACACTTGTGGGATGTTCCAAATAAGTGTTTGATGAGCATTCCTCAACTTAATCAGTATTTATTACCACCTTTCCCAACTTCTTTGTCACGTGTTGCTGGCTTCAAATTCTAAGGTTAATGATTATTTGCAAAAAAAAATGTTTATCAGTTTTAACATCAAATATGTTGTCTTCGTAGCATATTCAACTGAATATGGGTTGCAAATGATTTGCAAATCATTGTATTCTGCTTTGGACTTCACGGTGGCAGAGGGGTTAGTGCGTCTGCCTCACAATACGAAGGTCCTGCAGTCCTGGGTTCAAATCCAGGCTCGGGATCTTTCTGTGTGGAGTTTGCATGTTCTCCCCGTGAATGCATGGGTTCCCTCCGGGTACTCCGGCTTCCTCCCACTTCCAAAGACATGCACCTGGGGATAGGTTGATTGGCAACACTAAATTGGCCCTAGTGTGTGAATGTGAGTGTGAATGTTGTCTGTCTATCTGTGTTAGCCCTGCGATGAGGTGGCGACTTGTCCAGGGTGTACCCCGCCTTCCGCCCGATTGTAGCTGAGATAGGCGCCAGCGCCCCCCGCGACCCCAAAAGGGAATAAGCGGTAGAAAATGGATGGGTGGATGTATTCTGCTTTTATTTACATCCAACACAATTTCCCAACTCATATAGAAACGAGGTTTGTAGCTTGCGTGGTATGTTTTTTGTAACATTTTGAGAAGCGATGCATTCTTTGCACCTTGCTAAAAGGCACTTGAGTAATACTTGAAAAACTTACTGACCGCTTTCGAGTAACCAGGCCTAAGTTTTCATATTTTTATGGTTTTCTTTCTATATTGCTTCCTATTAGATCACCTTTACAACCATGACAAAAGAACCGGTGGAAGATGTCTTCCTCACCCATTTGGATGTGGATGTTCCTGAACTCCGACCCTCCATGGCTCCGATGAGAGGTGATTTGGCTGCAAACAGTACATTAAATGTACCTTTTTACTGTGTACTGAACACCACATGCATGGACATATAGTATATAACCGCATACCTTTTCCTCAAACAGAGAAGCAGAAGAAGAGCATAGCAGATGTATGCGGGGCCCTTGTCTGCATCAATTACAAAAAAGTGAGATGTTTTTTGTTTTTGTTTTTTTTAGATTAATGCCGTTCCTCCATACTGTAGCTCATTATTATGCGTATGTGTGTGCAGGTGATACTCAGTGGTCGTGACGTCGACAGAGGGATGCCAGTGAGGACAACTGGTGTTCACATCAGTGCTATGCCTTCCAATGCAACAGAAGGTTTATTACCATCCATAGTAAAGCATTAGTGTAATATTTGATGTCAAGTATTAATTTTTTTTGTTTGTCTTTTAGATCTGAACTGTTTGTCACTTACCTGGAAGGAGGCGTCCGCAAAAGCTAAAAACAACAACACGGTATGTCCTCGTCAGTGAAATTGTCCTCATAAGGTACACAGTAATTGACGGCTGTTAACAGACGAACTCTTGATTTCTAACCTTCAGGAGTCCAAAATTCGGAGTAACAACATCAGGATTTGTTCGCTCGAGAGTCGATCATGGCTCCGAGTTACCATAGACAGAGATTCACAAAGGACCTACAACAATGTGCAAAGGTATGACTGAATTTTGTTGGACCCTTGGGAAAGGGCACACTTACTGTATGATGTAAACACAGCATAAACCTTCACCAAGGATTGTATAAGCTTTTCATGACATTTTGTTTCATAATACTGCAGCACATTGAAAGTGTATTTGAAACAATATGGTGTGCAAGTAGGCAGGAATAGAACCAGCACTGACTACACAAAAGACAGCTTTTGTGTAGTCAGTTAATTAGTTCTGGAACAGTGTTTGTAAATACAACAGTTTGTATATTGAAACTCATCATCGGCGGTCACTCGAAGCGAGTATGACGATCCTCCTGGTAGGGGGGTATCCCTTTATGGAAGATGCCTGTGCGTGACTTCTTTTAAAGGCCTACTGAAATTAGATTTTCTTATTCAAACGGGGATAGCAGGTCCATTCTATGTGTCATACTTGACCATTTTGCGATATTGCCATATTTTTGCTGAAAGGATTTAGTAGAGAACATCGACGATAAAGTTTGCAACTTTTGGTCGCTAATAAAAAAGCCTTGCCTTTACCGGAAGTAGCAGACGATGTGCGTGTGACATCACTGGTTGTAGAGCTCCTCACATCCTCACATTGTTTACAATCATAGCCACGAGCAGCTAGAGCGATTCGGACCGAGAAAGCGACAATTTCCCCATTAATTTGAACGAGGATGAAAGATGTGTGGATGAGGATATTGAGAAAAAAAAAGGCGAGGGCAGTGAGAGCGATTCAGATGTTATTAGACACATTTACTAGGATAATTCAGGAAAATCCTGTATCTGCCTATTGTGTTGCTAGTGTTTTAGTGAGATTATATAGTACCTGAAAGTCGGAGGGGTGTGGCCACGGGTGTGGTGACCGCCAGTGTCTCCGGTGGGAGGAGGTAATAGTCCGCAGCTGCAGGAGGACGTGAGCTCCGCTCATAACTACGGTAAGAGCCGACTTATTACCACCATTTTCTCACCGAAACCTGCCGGTTGACATGTGGTCGGGATCCATGTTCGCTTGACCGCTCTGATCCATAGTAAAGCTTCACCTTCGGGAATTTTAAACAAGGAAACACCGGCTGTGTTTGTGTGGCTTAAGGCTAAAAGCTTCCCACCTCCATCTTTCTACTTTGACTTCTCCAATATTATTTGAACAAATTGCAAAAGATTCAGCAACACAGATGTCCAGAATACTGTGTAATTATGCGACTTAAGCAGACTACTTATAGCTTGGATCGGGCTGGAAAATAATTTCCGCTACAACCCGAGACGTCAAACGCACGCGTCATCATACCGCAACGTTTTGAACAGGACACTTTGCGGGAAATTTAAAATTGCCATTTAGTAAACTAAAAAGGCCGTATTGGCATGTGTTGTAATGTTAATATTTCATCATTGATATATAAACTATCAGACTGCGTGGTCGGTAGTAGTAGGTTTCAGTAGGCCTTTAACGTGGGGAGACTGGTGCACAGACAGGCACCAGACGATCCTTGACAGATCCGGGTCAGGGTCCAGTGGCTTGGAGTCCAAGACGACTGGGGACTCTTTTCCGCTACAGCCTTCATCCACCATCCCAGCCGTTGTGACGCTCCATAGGGTTATCAATCATCCTCCGCCTGTTCCACCGTTGAGGTCTTGGGTTGTATTCCCCCATAACTGGGCCCCCATGGATGTGGGGGTGCCTTTTTCCACCATCGCAGCCGTTGTGGTAGTTCTTAAATCTACCGTCTTCCGCCTGCTCCGCCGTTGAGGTCTTCACCGTATCCCTGGTTAGGGGGGTGTCAGGTAGTAGGCCTTTGCCAAGGGCCACCTGGGGTAACTGTAGTAAAGGGGTTAACCTCCTAGTGCCCCAAGACCCCATAGAGGAGCCTCCACTGATGGATGCACTTTAACATCATGCCCAAGACACATATTGAAACTATCCATCTGTCCATCCAATTTCTACCACTTGTAGGCGGGGTACCACCTGCACCAGTCGCTACCTCATCGCAGGGCCAAATAATTTATCTATAAAAAAAATGTGATTCTGTATACTTGGTCAGATTCCATATTTTAGGAAATATTTATGCACTTTGAACACAATATCAAGCACAATACCAAGAGAAAACAAACATTACAAGGAGGTGATGGAGCAACTTTGTATTTAATCACCAAGTCCAAACTATAACAACAACTTGTTCATTTTAAGGTCATCCTGTCACGAGCCCTGTGGTGCACTCATAGTTTGAAATCCTTTTTAACTTTAACAGCCAGGTCGCTATAATGATAAAGAATAACAAATAAAATCCACTTTATCTTGTCAGTTAGGGCTGGACAATTATGGCAAAAATAATAATTATGATTATTTTTTATTCATATTGTAATTATGATTAATAACACAATCATTCATTAATTTGAAAACATGGGTATTTATTGTACAACCAAAACTCAACTTTATATATAGTTAAAAAAACAGATATCAATGAGCCACAAAAAGTAAAATTGTAATAGTAGTACATTTTATTATTTCCATTTTTTGACATTTTACATTTACTATGCGACCATAGAGTGTGTGTTTTTTTGTCAAATAAAATTTGATAAAATCATTGTTAATTTAATGCAAAAATTCTCACATTAAGACAATTTTGACCAGTATTATAGGTCAAAACATAATATTTGTGTAAATGTATTCATAAGTGTTTTAAGTGCATTATGCGTGTGTAAGCTACGTTTTTGAAACCTTTATTTTGTTTGCACAGTCAGACCGGGCTATTATTGTGAAGGGCGGATGTGTGCTCTGCTGTTGTTCTGAGTTTGAGAGCGCCTCTCAAGTTGTGATTACTTTCCTGGTAGTACATTGATGTTACATCGATGATGTCGTTCACAACAACACAAGCAGATGAGATGTGTTTTGAGTGTATAGATTTTTCTTGCTAGCTTTGGCTTCGTATTTAGTCGCTATTTCAAGGGGAAGTCTCGATTTTACTTAAGGCGGTTGAGTGAGTCGGGAATAAATCAGCACGACCAGACATGTTATTTTCCCAAACAAATGTTCCTTCTCTTCACAATGACAGCATTTTACTTACATGTATGCCAATTTTCCCAGATATTCTACGTTTAACAGCGATTCCGTTTTATTGGACAACTATGTGACTGCGTCCGGGGTTACATTAACGCGGAAAATGTATTACCTTTTTTGTTTTGTTTGCTGTTTTGTAGGCATTTTAGCACTGTAACACATAAAAAGTAGCAACCATGGTGACATTTCAAACTTCTACAAACCCCAAATTGTGTTAGATTTAAATATAAACGGAATACAATGATTTGCAAATCATTTTCAACCCATGTTCAGTTGAATATGCTACAAAGACAACATATTTGATGTTCAAACTGATAAACTTTTTTTTTTTGCAAATAATCATTAACTTTAGAATTCGATGCCAGCAACACGTGACAAAAAAGTTGGGAAAAGTGGCAACAAATACTGATAAAGTTGAGGAATGCTCATCAAACACTCATTTGGAACATCCCACAGGTGTGCAGGCTAATTGGGAACAGGTGGGTGCCATGATTGGGTATAAAAACAGCTTCCCAAAAAATGCTCAGTCTTTCACAAGAAAGGATGGGGCGAGGTACACCCATTTGTCCACAACTACCTGAGCAAATAGTCAAACAGTTTAAGAACAACGTTTCTCAAAGTGCAATTGCAAGAAATTTAGGGATTTCAACAACTACGGTCCATAATATCATCAAAAGATTCAGAGAATCTGGAGAAATCACTATACAACATTGAATGACCGTGATATTCGATCCCTCAGATGGCACTGTATCAAAAAACGACAACAATTTCTAAAGGATATCACTACATGGGCTCAGGAACACTTCAGAAAACCACTGTCACTAAATACAGTTTGTCGCTACATCTGTAAGGGCAAGTTAAAGCTCTACTATGCGAAGCGAAAGCCATTTATCAACAACATCCAGAAACGTTGCCGGCTTCTCTGGGCCCGGGATCATCTAAGATGGACTGATGCAAAGTGTAAAAGTGTTCTGTGGTCTGACGAGTCCACATTTCAAATTGTTTTTGGAAATATTCGACATCGTGGGAAGCGAACCATCCAGACTGTTATCGACGCAAAGTTGAAAAGCCAGCATCTGTGATGGTATGTGGGTGCATTAGTGCCCAAGGCATGGGTAACTCACACATCTGTGAAGGCACTATTAATGCTGAAAGGTACATACAGGTTTTGGAACAACATATGCTGCCATCTAAGCGCCATCTTGGCACCCCGCCCTACGCAGAGGATTCTGGAAAATTGCGTTTATTTTCAAAGCTAAAGCGGCAGAAAAAATTACACTAGTTTTTGTTTGACACCGTCACAGTATTATGGTGAAGACTTTGAAACTGAAATACGGCGGTATCTACTGTATTGTTACATCCCTACTAAAAAACACACAATGTAGCAATTAGCAAACTAGCTAATGACAGCACTGCTCCGCTGACTGAATGAGATCGAGATCGATAAGCCCACTCATGATGGATGTGCTGCCTGGCACGAAATTAGACATAGAGTTAGACATTAGAATTAAACAAACTTAATTGATCCACAAGGGAAATTGTTCCACACAGTAGCTCGGTTACAAAGGATGGAAAGGATAATGCACACAAGGGCACAAAAGTCAAATCAAATCAAATCAAATCAACTTTATTTATAAAGCACATTTAAAATTTACCACAGGGGTAGCCAAAGTGCTGTACAATGGGCAGGTTAAAAGATAATACGAGGACTGAGCAAACAACACAACACAAACAGAACATGATAAAAAATAAATAAATAAAACATAAAAACAGGTTCACAACAGGTGTATAATGGGGCGCTATTGCAGGATGGATATCACTTAGTGTTAAAAGCCAAGGATTAAAAGTATGTTTTTAAGAGAGATTTAAAAACAGGAAGAGAGGAGGCTTGTCTAACAGTCGGAGGTAGGTCGTTCCAGAGCTTGGGAGCAGCAGCGGCGAAAGCTCTGTCACCTCTAAGCTTCAGCCTTGTGTCAGGGACCGTCAGTAGTAGCTGATCGGCTGATCTTAGGGATCGGGTGGGGCAGTAAGGCTGAAGGAGGTCGGAGAGATATGTTGGCGCGAGGTTGTTTAGACATTTAAAAGCAAATAGAAGAAGTTTAAAATTGATTCGATAACGCACAGGGAGCCAGTGAAGGGACGCTAATATAGGGGTGATGTGCTCACGTCTGCGGGTCTGTGTTAGCAGACGAGCAGCAGAGTTCTGCACGAGCTGCAGGCGGGCGAGGGAGGCCTGGCTAATGCCTACATACAGGGCATTGCAGTAGTCTTTAACAATTCGAGATAAAGGCGTGAATTAATTTCTCGAGATCATAACCTGACAGAAGCGGTTTCACTTACGCTATTTGGCGTAATTGATAAAAGCTTTTTTGAACGACGCTGCTGATTTGTTTTTCGAATTTAAAATCTGAGTCGAACTTTACCCCCAGGATTGTGACACAGTCGCTGAGATACGGGGTCAGAGTGCCGAGGTCAACGTTGGGGGAGGGAGAGCGACTTGGACCGAACAACATGACTTCTGTTTTGTCTTCATTTAGACTCAGGAAGTTAGCTGAAAGCCAGGCTTTGATGTCATGCAGGCAGTCAATGAGACGTTAAACTGTGTTATTTTGTGCCATAGGAAAATAGATCTGGCAATCATCGGCATAAAAATTAAATGCAATACCATACTTCCTAAAAATAGAACCAAGGGGGAGAAGGTAAAGCGCAAAGAGGATTGGGGTAAGGACTGAGCCCTGGGGGATCCCGTGTGGCAGAGGAGCTGTGGAAGACATAAAACTGTCTATTTTTACACAAAAACTCCTGTTGTCTAGGTATGACCGGAACCAGTTGAGGGCGGCGCCCTTAATACCCAAACAGTTCTCAAGACTATGGATTAAGGTGCCATGGTCGACGGTGTCAAACGCAGCAGACAGATCTAAAAGCACCGGGACGACATATTTGCCAGAATCAGTTGAAAGGAAGATATCGTTAAAAACTTAGAATCGCTGACTCTGTGCTTTAGAGGGCTTTAAAACCGGACTGCAATAGCTCAGTGATACCGTTATCCTCTAAGAAGGGCAACAACTGACTGTAGACAACCTTCTCTAATATTTTGGAAATGTATGGAAGATTAGAGATAGGTCTAAGGTTAGAGAGGAGAGAGGGGTCGAGGCTTGGTTTTTTAAGTAGAGGTCGTACCACTGCATGTTTAAACTCTACTGGAACTATTCCAGAAGAGAGGCTACTAATATTGATCCAATAGTAGCAAATACCTCCTTAAACAGGCGAGGTGGGAGGGTATCTGCAGGAGAACCAGAGGGTTTCATATGAATAACTGTGTCATTTAAAAAAGAAAAGGACACCGGCTCAAACTGATGGAAAACAGTGAAGTGAAGTGAATTATATTTATATAGCGCTTTTCTCTACTGACTCAACAGGCTTTACATTGTGAAACCCAATATCTAAGTTACATTTTTAAACCAGTGTGGGTGGCACTGGGAGTAGGTGGGTAAAGTGTCTTGCCCAAGGACACAACGACAGTGACCAGGTTGGCAGAAGCGGGGATCAAACCTGGAAACCTCAAGTTGCTGGCACGGCCACTCTACCAACCGAGCTATACCGCCCCAAAAAAAGGGCGAAAACAAAAGGTTTAAAGTAAACTAAAAATGTACCATAGTAGCGATATAAAATATAACATATATGTAATATTTACATATTATTTATACAGTATATAATATATACTGATATATTACGAAGGTCCTGCAGTCCTGGGTTCAAATCCAGGCTCGGGATCTTTCTGTGTGGAGTTTGCATGTTCTCCCCGTGACTGCGTGGGTTCCCTCTGGGTACTCCGGCTTCCTCCCACTTCCAAAGACATGCACCTGGGGATAGGTTGATTGGCAACACTAAAAATTGGCCCTAGTGTGTAAATGTGAGTGTGATTGTTGTCTGTCTATCTGTGTTGGCCCTGCGATGAGGTGGCGACTTGTTCAGGGTGTACCCCGCCTTCCGCCCGATTGTAGCTGAGACAGGCGCCAGCGCCCCCCGTGACCCCGACAGGGAATAAGCGGTAGAAAATGGATGGATATTATATTATATTAAATTGTAATATAATATATACAATATATAACAAATCACAATCACCATGTACATTATTACAGTATATGTAACAGTTGCAGCAAAAAAAAGCATAAAATATAGAGTAGATCCAGCAGAAAATATACATTGTAAACAAAGAGAGGTAGCTAACATATAAGTGGTCAGGTAATAGAAAAATACGGAATGAATGAAGGAGTTCTTGAATCGCACACAATGGATGGATGGAACATTCATACAATGAGACAAGGTTTCTACAACAAATCATATTTTTAATCAGTCCGTGGTTCATTAATCGTATGATGAGGGCTTCATAAATCCAGGTGGCCCTGTTTCTACTTTCCCCATCTCAAAACACCACACAGTAGCTCAGGCAAGACCAACACACATAAATCCCCTCATAAAATATACAGTATAAAAACATATACCATTGTTTGCTTACAATTTTTTTTCTGTGCATGCTTATAGAAACCTACGTCTAAATGGTTTGCTCTTCTTCTTCTTCTTGTGTGCTACCGCAGCATTGAAATTGCACCCTGCCTCGACCCTGGATACTGTGTCCAAAAATACATGATGTCCAAATTAAACCTCGGCGAGGACAAAGAGGCTGGACTGAGCAAGTACATGAGCAAAGGACTTTCTCTACCTGTCAACACGTTTGCTGGCATCATCAGCTGACTTCTGCACAAGAACACCCTTAAGCCTGTGTGCCTCCACGCAAGCAAAACATTCTGCATGTAGAACTATCTGAAGGCTTAATGCAACATCCATCCATTTTTTTCCGCTTATTCCCTTTGGGGTCGCGGGGGGCGCTGGTGCCTATTTTAGCTACAATCTGGCAGAAGGCGGGGTACACCCTGGATAAGTCGCCACCTCATCGCAAGGCCAACACAGATAGACGGACAACATTCACACACTAGGGCCAATTTTAGTGTGGCCAATCAACCTATCCCCAGGTGCATGTCTTTGGAAGTGGGGAGGACATGCAAACTCCACACAGAAAGATCCAGAGCCCGGGATTGAACCCAGGACTACTCAGAACCTTCGTATTGTGAGGCAGACGCACTAACCCCTCTTAATGCAACAATTAATCCTAAAAAAGATTGACTGAAGTATGCTGAACCGGGGCATCATGGTGGAAGAGGGGTTAGTGCGTCTGCCTCACAATACGAAGGTCCTGCAGTCCTGGGTTCAATCCCAGGGTCGTGGTCTTTCTGTGTGGAGTTTGCATGTTCTCCCCGTGACTGCGTGGGTTCCCTCCGGGTAGTCTGGCTTCCTCCCACCGCCAAAAACATGCACCTGGGGATAGGTTGATTGGCAAAAATAAATTGGCCCTAGTGTGTGAATGTGAGTGTGAATGTTGTCTGTCTATCTGTGTTGGCCCTGCGATGAGGTGGCGACTTGTCCAGGGTGTATGCCGCCTTCTGCCCGATTGTAGCTGAGCTAGGCACCAGCGCCCCCTGCGACCCCAAAAGGGAATAAGCGGTAGGAAATGGATGGATTGATGTGCTGTACCGCAAGTAAAACTGACACAACTGATATTATTATTACTGAGAAACGGGACTTAAATGACACAACCTATGATTATGGAATTGCACTTATGCCTCAAACCACCCGGACCTCATTTTCTCTTCAGTCTTCTGTGTGTGTGTGTGTGTGTGTGTGTGTGTGTGTGTGTGTGTGTGTGTGTGTGTGTGTGTGTGTGTGTGTGTGTGTGTGTGTGTGTGTGTTTGTGTGTGTGTGTGTGTGTGACGGGTCGCCACCTTGTCGTGGTGGAGAGCCTTGTGTGTTCCAATGAACCTAAGAGCGATGCCGTCGGGAGCCTCGGCTCCTGGTAGGTTCAACCATGGCGGTAAGGTCGAGGGGGAGGTTCCAGACGAAGCGCGATCCAAAAAAAACCTCAACGGCGGAACTGGCGGATAATGACGCGTCGCCTCCGGCAGTAAAGGCGGATGAAGGTTAAGGGTGCCTCACTGCCTACTGGGTGCACCGTGTGTGTTTGGCTACGGGAGTAAACCCCTAACGACAAATCTGTTGGGAAGACCCGCATCAGGCAGCCATCAACAGACCGGTGTGCTGGCAGTCTTCTGCAACTCCTTCCTGTAGAAGGTCGTCATGAGCTTTTCATGCCACTGGAAGACGTAGGGGGGAGCCAAGGTAGTGAGGGTAGTGACTGCGCACCACTTCCTTCACTCTAATCTACTCCTTGCGCAGGCCTGCTCCAAACACCCTCACCCCCTTTCTCACCCCATCCCCTCCCCTCCAAGTCCTGCGGCGATGGAGAAGGGTGGCAGATACAGGTCTGGATGTGACTGGGAGTATCTAGCCCAACTCTGCACGCAGGCGGTGTGGGATAGACGGTCGCTGAGGTACGGGATGGAACAGCGTGTCTCTTCGGCAGCTCCCCACGTGACTGAGCAGCCCCACCCTGCTCACCCTGAGATGGGAAGGGCCTAGAAAATGTGGCCTAAAAATGGTCTGTTCCTCCCCTCCCGGGCAGCCTACCGCAGCTGCCGGGTCATCCCCCCATGCGGTCGAAAACACAAGAATAAAACCCGACTGACACTCACACTAGCGACTTGGAACGTCCGTACGCTTTTGGATGTGCGTGATGATTCATCTCGTGCCCGCAGAAGAACAGCGTTGGTGGCGCACGAACTGAAGAGGTATAACATCAACATTGCGGCCCTCAGCGAGACCCGCTTCCATGGAGAGGACTCCATAGCCGAGGTGGGAGAAGGATACACTTTCTTCTGGAAAGGGCTTCCGGAAGGCTCCCGTCGCCTCCATGGTGTAGGTTTCGCTGTGCGGACCTCCCTACTTCAGAAGCTTCCCGAATCTCCAGTTGGCATTAGTGAAAGGTTGATGACCTGGAGGATTCCCCTCACAAATAACCGTTACTGCACCCTCATCAGCGCCTATGCCCCAACACTGATTGCCGACCCTCAATGTAAGGAAGAGTTCTATGCCTCCCTGCACTCCGTCATCAGCAAAACACCACTCACTGACAAGCTCATCCTTCTAGGGGATTTTAACGCAAGAGTGGGCTCGGACAGTGTACTGTGGAGGGAAGTGATGGGTCGGCACGGTGTTGGCAAGCTCAACAGCAATGGTCTCCGTCTTCTCACTCTATGTTCTGAGCATCAACTGGTCATCACAAACACCTTGTTCCAACTGAAAAACAAGTACAAAACATCCTGGCAACACCCTCGC
This sequence comes from Nerophis ophidion, assembly GCF_033978795.1. Taxonomy (NCBI): domain Eukaryota; kingdom Metazoa; phylum Chordata; class Actinopteri; order Syngnathiformes; family Syngnathidae; genus Nerophis; species Nerophis ophidion. The sequence goes on from NC_084611.1 coordinate 74,681,428, forward strand.
TCTAAACACTGGCATCTCCTAGATTACATCATCACCCGCCACGCGGACAGGAAAGAGGTGCGCATCACTAGGGCCATGCGTGGAGCTGACTGTTGGACTGACCACCGCCTGATCAGAACAAAGATTGACTTAGAAATACGTCCTCAACAGAGAAAAACACCACCTTCCAAGAGGCTCAACTGCGATGCACTGAAGTCCACGCACTGCGTCAACCAGCTCAGGAAAAATGTAGCAGATCAGCTGTTCAAGATTCCTGAAGTGCCACCAGAGCTGGACACTGGAACTACCTGGAGCACCCTACACGCTGCCCTCCACCAGGCGGCCGTGGAGTCTATAGGGTACACCACAAGGCGACATCAAGACTGGTTTGACAATAGTGCGCCAGGAATCTATGACCTGCTTCAGGCAAAGCACAAGGCCCTTGCAGCTCACATATCAAACCCTCAATCCACCGTCCTGAAGGCTCAGCTCATCCGCCTCAGAAGTGAAACCCAACGCACCCTCAGAGCCATGGAGAATGACTGGTGGACACAGAAGGCCCGCGAAATACAACATCACGCAGACACCAACAACTCTCATGCCTTCTACGACTACATCAAGTCCATCTATGGCCCACAGAGGAAGAGCATCACCCCAGTTAGATCAGCTGACGGAACCACTCTCTATAAGGACAAACAACAGATCCTGGACAGATGGGCTGAGCACTTCAGGGTACTGCTGAACACCACAAACCCTGTACAGACAGACATACTCTCTGACCTCCCATGCCTGCCCCCTGTAGACTCGCTGGACTCCTCTCCAAGCTTCTCAGAGGTACTCAAGGCCATCAAGGGTCTAAAAAACAACAAGAGCCCTAGGCCTTGACAAGATCCCGGGAGAAATCTTGAAGCACGGTGGATATCTCCTGCAGCGCAGAATGCACCAGCTGATCACTGCCATCTGGTCGTCTGAAGTCATCCCACAAGATTGGAAGGATGCTAACATCATAACGATCTATAAGCGCAAAGGCGACAAAGCAGACTGCGGCAACAGCAGAGGTATCTCCCTACTATCCGCAGCCGGGAAGGTGCTAGCAAGGATCATGTTACATCGAGTAGCAACTCATGTAACCGAAAACATCCTGCCCGAATCTCAATGCGGCTTTAGACGTGATCGGAGCACCGCAGACATGATCTTTGTGGCCAGACAGGTACAGGAAAAATGCAGAGAACACCGCAAAGACTTGTACATGGCATTCATTGACCTGTCCAAAGCCTTCGATACAGTAAACCGGGACTTGCTGTGGGAAGTACTTGGAAAACTAGGTGTACCAGCAAAGTTCTGCAACCTACTGCGACAGCTACATGATGGCATGCAGGCCTGTGTGAGCAACGGCGGCCAACAATCCCCATTTTTCAGTGTGGATGTGGGGGTCAAGCAAGGGTGTGTCCTTGCCCCAACCATATTCAACATGTTTATTTCCACTGTCACCCTCCTGTCCCATAAACACCTGGACCCCACAGATGGGATTCAGATACAATACCGGCTGGATGGTAACCTTTTTAACATCCGTCGCCTCCAAGCCAGCACTAAACTCACCAGCCAGCATATTCTGGAACTACAGTATGCAGATGACTGCGCTGTACTTGCACACTCACCAGAGTCTCTCCAGCGCGCACTGAATGTGGTAGCCTCCATCTACAGTGCCATTGGTCTTCAGATAAACACCAAGAAAACACAAATACTCGTGCAGGAGTTTACTCCCCAGCCAAACACGCCAATCTTCACCCTTGACGGGCACCCATTAGCCACCGTCCCCCACTTCACCTACCTCGGAAGCACCCTGTCGCCAACCTGCACCATTGACGATGACGTCCAGGCCCGTATTGGCCTGGCCTCTGCTACCTTTGGAAGGCTACGGTCCAGGGTTTTCCTGAACAGGAATCTAACCATCTCCACCAAGACAGTCGTGTATAAGGCAGTCTGCCTCTCCACGCTGCTCTATAGTTCCGAAACCTGGACACCCTACCAGAGGCACATCCAGAGTCTCGAGGCCTTCCACATCCGCTGCCTCCAAAGGATCCTGGGTCTGACCTGGGAAGACAGGGTGCCCTACACTGAAATTTATGACCGGACCAACACACCCAGCATCACAGCACTCCTTGGCCAAAAACACCTAAGATGGGTCGGACATGTGATTCGTATGCCAGCCCACCGCCTACCCCGTCAAATATTGTATGGCCAGCTTTCAGTCGGTCAAAGGTCTGCCGGGGGCCAGAAAAAACGGTACAAGGACCACATTAAAACTCTCCTGAAAAAGTGTGACATAAAACCACCAGCACTGGAGTCCCTGGCTGCTGACCGCCAGACTTGGAGCTCTACTTGCCACCAGGGAATCACTCATCTTCAGGAGAAGTTCACAGAGCGGAGAGCACAGCGGCGTGCACAAAGACACCAACGTGCCACAGCACCAGCGACCATCACCGCTGCCTTCCCCTGCCCCTCCTGTGACAAAGTCTGTGGATCACGCATAGGCCTGAGCAGCCACCTGGCTATGCACAGGCGAAAAGCACAACAATAACCAATCCAATACTTCGTTTGGAGCAACGTCATCATCGACATCGATGGACTGCCATAAGCAAAGTAAGGGCCAAAACTGTCGGCATGGTCTGAGAGCAGCTGTGTGTACACAAATACGCCACTCTTGCCTGCATATCATCATGCATTCTTTTGTTTTGGAGGGCCTTTTGCTGATAGACTGACACTACTCGCTTGTTATTCATAAAAGATGTGATTGCATCTCTTTTCTCAGCCACTTGTGTTTCATATACCGTCAGAGTCAGTGTGTTATGTTCCCAGGGAATGTTTTTTCATTTTCATGCGGGACAAAAACATACACAAAATGTATAACTCGTGATCTATTTTGCACATCGTTTTCATGCAGTTTGTCATAAAAAAAAAAATTGGATACCGCTGTAAATCTAATTGTATTTATGTAAATAAATAATAGTGTTTTGTAAATCAGGTTTCTTGTGTAGTTCCCTGTGCTTCCTTGCAGTGGCGTTTAACGACTACCAGATGGCAGCATTTCTCCGGTGCCGTGACCAGCTTGATTGACAAGTTTTCTGTCCAGAGCATGCGGAGAGCATCTCGCCCTCGTACCTCTGCAGGTCGGTGGCTGTCTGGCAATGACTCACTGGAATGCCGCATCACACTTTTTGTTGTTTTGATGTGATATTTCTTTTTCAATTTTTTATTTTTTTTTCTTGTGGGGTTCCTGCTTTTCTGCATCTGCACCCTGCACAGAGAGGAGGAGAGAGCAGCAGCCGGAATGATGGAGATGAAGAGAGAATCTTTCCATCAGTATGGATCCCTGGAGCGCACGCCGTGGAGCAGAGACAACAACAAAGCAGGTTATATACCGTAACTAATTAACATGCTGTTAATTTGCATGTAGAAATAACGACTTCTACTGTATGGGTTCATGATTGATGGTAGTGAGTCATAATTACATGATTATGCATATATGGTCCTGATACTACAGCACATAATACACAGTTTGCTTTTCCTGTTATTAGTAGCATGCACTATAGCCAACCATGCATGTCTGTAGTCAGCACTGCAAATGTCAAGCATCCACAGGTGTTTCTTTGTCAAGTGTGTGTGTGGTACTGTCCAAATTATACTCAAACAATCCATTGTTAAATTGTTTGTCCATGTTTTCATTTTCATCTGTGTGTACTGCCATCCATTCAAAGTGTAGTGTACATCCCCCACCCATTTTCTCAATTTCCCTGCAAAGTTCATTTAAATGAATTACATTTTTAGCTAATAACTACATCACTAATTGAAGTGCCACGGCATAGAGCTCAGTTTTATATGAGCATGATTAAAACCAGATGGAGTTTGCTTGTTGAACGGAATGAAAGAAACACATGAAAGAACATGCAGTATATTATATACGAGTGGTGCACATTTAATTGATTTTTAGTCACGATTTTGACTGCCACAATTAAATCAAGGTAATTGCCGGCGATATTAACTTTTAAAAGGCAGGCTTCGCTGCATATCCATTCAAGTACTTCCACGTCCGCGGCGCATAATATATATATATATATATATATATATATATATATATATATATATATATATATATATATATATATATATATATATATATATATATATATATATATCAGAGAAAAACACGGAGTTGGAATATAATTACAACACTTTATGTACATATTTATATAATATTTACATATTTCTATAATATGTAACTACAAGCTCCATTCACTGACAGAGTCCCATTGCTTTTATGAGTGGTCGAACGAGTCAAAAGCCGAAAAAAAAAGGAAAAAAAAAATTATAATTTTTTTTAATTGTTTTATTTTTAATTTTTTTTAATTTGTGGCGGCCGTAATTCTTTCGTGGCGGGCCGCCACAATTAATGAATGTCTGGGAAACCTTGTAAATATGTATGTATATATATATATATATATATATATATATATATATATATATATATATATATATATATATATATATATATATATATATATATATATATACGTCACTGGGGGGGGAAAGAGCCTGAGCTAGTGCGCGAAGTCGAGAAATTCCGGCTGGATATAGTCGGACTCACTTCGACGCACAGTAAGGGCTCTGGAACCACTTCTCTCGAGAGGGATTGGACCCTCCTCCACTCTGGCGTTGCCGGCAGTGAAAGGCGACGGGCTGGGGTGGCAATTCTTGTTTCCCCCCGGCTCAAAGCCTGTACGTTGGAGTTCAACCCAGTGGACGAAAGGGTAGCCTCCGTCCGCCTTCGGGTGGGGGGACGGGTCCTGACTGTTGTTTGTGCTTACGCACCAAACAGCAGTTCAGAGTACCCACCCTTTTTGGGAACACTCGAGGGAGTACTGGAAAGTGCTCCCCCGGGTGATTCCCTTGTCCTACTGGGAGACTTCAACGCTCACGTTGGCAACAACAGTGAAACCTGGAGAGGCGTGATTGGGAAGAATGGCCGCCCGGATCTGAACCCGAGTGGTGTTTTGTTATTGGACTTTTGTGCTCGTCACAGTTTGTCCATAACAAACACCATGTTCAAACATAAGGGTGTCCGTATGTGCACTTGGCACCAGGACACCCTAGGCCGCAGTTCCATGATCGACTTTGTAGTTGTGTCATCGGATTTGCGGCCTTATGTTTTGGACACTCGGGTGAAGAGAGGGGCGGAGCTTTCTACCGATCACCACCTGGTGGTGAGTTGGCTGCGATGGTGGGGGAGGATGCCGGACAGACCTGGCAGGCCCAAACGCATTGTGAGGGTCTGCTGGGAACGTCTGGCAGAGTCTCCTGTCAGACAAAGTTTCAATTCCCACTTCCGGAAGAACTTTGAACATGTCACGAGGGAGGTGCTGGACATTGAGTCCGAGTGGACCATGTTCCGCACCTCTATTGTCGAGGCGGCAGATCGGAAATGTGGCCGCAAGGTAGTTGGTGCCTGTCGGGGTGATGGATCAATGTTCTATTTATTAATAAGCCAAAACAACAACAACAACAACAAAAACCTTTTGTCTTCTGTATGTTCTGCACACAAACAAAGAAGTCACTATTGTGCCCTGACAAATGATCAGAAATAACAAAAACCCTCAACTTAACAACTGAAGTGCGACAATGATCGACTTTTCATAAAAAAGGAAAATCCACTTACAATAACATTGGCAAGGAGGACATGACAAATAAGTAAGGTGCAGACCTAGGGAGAACAGGGGGCAGTGGGAGGGTCCGTGCCTTGAAAGACACGCCGCTGAACGGGAATAGCTCTTCTAATCCACTGTGGAAAGTCTGCTTTGACATCTTTTTTCAGAAAAGTTTGGTCTCATCACAATCCAAACTTGCTTTTGTATGAATCCTGCTTCGATGATTCTTCTTGCTGCGCCCTGCTTTTTGCCTGCGGGCATGACACAAAATGAATGAAGAAATGAAGTGTTCGTACACAGAGACATGGTTCGCACAGGGAAGCATATTTGTCTCAATCTAAAAGTTCTTTAATAGAAAAGAAGGTTCTTAAATCGAGGTTACACTGTGATGTTTGTGGCACGTTGGAAAGTTGGCGCTCTTTAGGCAGCCGCTGAAAACAGCCCCTTTAAATATGTACATTTCAGACCAGCTGTCAGGCTTGCCACTGACAGTTTGTTTGTGTTTTAGTTTCTCCTCTGTGTTTAGTATTTCCTGTCCTTAGTTCCTGTCAAGTGCTCTTATTTTGTCAGCTTCCTGTCTTGTTCCCTGAGTGCTGTGTTTCCCGTCAGCTACGGCTGATTGGCACCTGGCCACACCCGTTGCCAATCAGCCCGCTCCAATTTGTACCTGCTTTGTCTTGTGTCAGTTGCTGGATCATTGTATTGTCTTGTTGATGTCACGTCTAGTCGCTCTTGTGATGTGTTATCGCTCCTGTCGTGTCGTACCTTGTCTTTGCAGCGTAGCGGTAAGATATATTCAGTTGATGTTTGTAGCTTACTGTTTTTTGTTCCCTGCTTCCGTTTTATTTTTCATTATACAAGTACGACTTCTGTTTGCCTGTTCGCTACCCGTTAGCTTCCACGCTAAGCTCCTGTTCGTTATTTTGTAGCTCCCAGGCTAGCTCCTTTTGTTTGATTATCCACCTCGTGCGTGCTTTGTGTTTGTACCCTTTTGGTTTTGTTTTTGTCTTAGTATTAAATCATGTTTTCTCATTCCATGCCTGCCTCCATCTCTGCATCTTGGGGTTCGTCACCAAATAACTGTGACACCAGCATTCAGCTATTGACCCCTGCTCAATAGTAATAATACTCTACATTGGCCTCCACCTTGATAGACACCATGCCATGCCAATGATTACCATCAATGCCTCATCCACTTAAATAAGGGCCCCCTCTTTCCCCTCAGGGAGAAACTGTAATTACATTGAATATGTCTGTGAATTGCTGGACAAACGTGCAGCGCTTGAAGCGAAGACATGGTGTCTGTAGCCTGAAAAGAACAAGAAATGATAAAAGCCCAAGAGGAGATACAATCGTCCCTTCGCCACATTGCACTTAAAGTATTGAGGCTCCACCCCATCTCGGATTAAAAAAAATAAAATCATATTCTGCCATTTTTTGCCATAAATGAAGCATTTTCAAGCGATCAAGTGGCTAAAGGACTAAAAATATCAATAGTACAGTAGTTTTGGCCACGAGATGCGACAAACCAATTTGAGCGCGCTGTTCAGTATTGTGGCCACTGATTGGCTCAGCCTCAGGCAACATTATAATCTTGGATTAAAAGAGTGTAAATGCGTCTATAGTAGAGGTCCCCAAATTACGGCCCACTGGCTGGATACGGCCCGCCAGCGTCCAAAATCCGGTCCACGGGAAGTTCCAAGTTAAAAAAACACACATATATATATATATATATATATATATATATATATATATATATATACTTTTTTTTATTTTTTTATTTTTTACATTTGTCCTTTCTAATCCATTTTCTACCGCTTGTTACTCTGTGTCTCCTGGCCGCTCAGGCAAATCATTTTGTCTAAAAATGCATTTTCCCATCGATAACGCGACAGCAGCAAGCCTAAAACAGAATTATAATATTGGATTAAAAGAGTGTAAATGTGTCTAGAGCAGAGGTCCCCAAACTACGGCCCGCTGGCCGGATACCTTCAGAACTTTCCTCTCGAAGGACTTATCTTTGTCCATGTGATTTCAGATAAAACAAAAATTGAACTGTTTGGCCACAATACCCAGCAATATTTTTGGAGGAGAAAAGGTGAGGTCTTTAATCCCAGGAACACCATACCGACTGTCAAGCGTGGTGGTGGTAGTATTATGCTCTGGGCCTGTTTTGCTGCCAATGGAACCGGTGCTTTACAGAGAGTAAATGGGTCAATGAAAAAGGAGGATTACCTCCAAATTCTTCAGGACAACCTAAAATCATCAACCCCAAGGTTGGTTCGTGGCCGCAGTTGGGTGTTCCAACAGGACAATGACCCCATAAACACGTCGAAAGTGGAAAAAGAATGGCTAGAATTAAGGTTGTAGAATGGCCTTCCCAAAGTCCTGACAAATGGACAATGCTGAAGAAACAAGTCTATGTCAGAAAAAAACAAATAAATAAAGCTGAACTACACCAATTTTGTCAAGAGGAGTGGTCAGAAGCTTGTGGATGGCTACCAAAAGCACCTTATTGCAGTGAAACTTGCCAAGGGACATGTAACCAAATATTAACATTGCTGTATGTTTACTTTTGACCCAGTAGATTTGGTCAAATTTCCAGTAGACCAAACTTCATGAATGTTTGGCCCAGAGGGTTCTTGTAATGTTTAAAAATCATTTTAGAAGGTGTGTTTATATTTTCATATTGCTATGAAAATATTTAATTCAAAATTAATGATTCCTAGTTTGCAAAAATTCATTAATCGCAGTCCTGTCCAGCGATGAACGAGAGATTACTGGACATGATTTTTATTGTGACAATTTTTTATATACATATGATGTGATAATTGACCGGCTCAAATTTTTATTTTAAAAGGGCAAGCTCTAAAATATGATTGCGTTTGTGTGTGTCTTTTAGAGGACGATGTGGTGTCCATGGCAGACTCCAGCCTCACTGCAGACGATATCGAGGGCGAACTCTTCAAGATCGAGAGGATTAGAGACGTTCTGGTCCGCAGGGAGTCAGAGCTCAGATACATGTGAGATGATCGAGATGACATTTTGTGGGAGAATTCTACATCATGTGCTTTTTTTATTCCCCCAACAGATGGATATAATAAAGGGTAGCTCCACATGAGAGATAAAAAAATATGTGTACCGCCTTCCTCCAATATGAATGTCCACCTAAAAAATATGTATTTTTGCTCACGAACAAGGTCAAATTACAGTTGGATAGACTGGATTTAAAATACTGCATTGCCAAGAGTAACTTCTTAGCTCCTATTTCAAAACGTGGCATCGAACATACAAGAGTTAGAGCCCGTCGAGCCCGACTACCTGCATTTTCATGACACAAGCTTAAATAATACTTGAGCGTCATGACTAATGTTGTCTTCTGTGTCGCCTTTTGCAGGATGGATGACATTCAGCTGTGCAAGGAGATAACTCGACTCAAAAAGGAGCTGCACAAATTAGTGTCCCTGCCAGGTTGGAGTCAACACCGTCACTTACCCCTCAGTTAAACCCAAAAAACTAATTGCAAGAGTTGACGTATATATATATATATATATATTAGTTCTCTCAAAGGGTTATTTTTTTAATTAAATTAATCACATTTTTAAATGTGGATTAATCACAGGTGATAACACCACCTTTATGGCTTAAGGTAAATGAGCAGTCCAAATCGAGAGAATGCCAAGAGTGTGGAAAGAAGTAATCAGAGCAAAGGGTGGCTATTTTGAAGAAACTAGAATACAAAACATGTTTTCAGTTATTTCACCTTTTTTTTTGTTAAGTACATAACTCCACATGTTTTTATTCATAGTTTTGATGCCTTCAGTGACAATCTACAATGTAAAAAATATAGAAAACGCTTTGAATGATTGATTGTAGAATATATATATATATATATATATATATATATATATATATATATATATATATATATATATATATATATATACAAAAAACATACACCTGGGGATAGGTTGATTGGCAACACTAAATTGGCCCTAGTGTGTGAGTGGGAAACAAGAATGACAAACACATTTCGGGAGAGCATCCTCACAGTAACGCAACATAAACGCAACATAACAAATACTCACAATCCCATGCATCCATGACTCTTCCAGGCTATATTATACGCCCCCAACCCCGCCCACCTCAACCGACGCACGGAGGGGGGCGGGGTTTGGTGCTAGCGGGGTGTAAGCCACGTACAACATGTTACTGGGCTGGCAAGCCCTTTGTACATGTTGTAGAAGGCGTCAAAGGCAATGGCTTCATAGCACACCCTTATTATTGTTATCTGAGTGACCATCAGCAGATATTAGTGAGAATGGTTGCGGTTCCCTTGTCTTCTTTATTTTGTGAAATGGGTCAAAATGGCTTTTTGAGCAGTAAAGATTGCCGACCCCTGCCCTAGGGTAACAACGTTAATTTCTGTTTGATGAAATGTGATTATGTGCATGAGTGTATATGTACTTGTATATGTACAGTATGTGTATATGTATGTTTGTACAGTGAATGTAAATGTATGTGTATATAAATGTACATATTGTTCAACACTATGAAATCCTAGATGGACTGCAAAGGGAGTGCAGAAGCAAACTGCTTATTTGTCCTTGTAAAACCTGTACCATAAAAAAAAAAGCATGCACATACATATTCTTAATTGTCTTTGCTCCTGTAGATAAGGACAAGTCCAACGAGGACCGGCAAAAGGAAGAGGAACTTCTGCAGCAAATTCACAAACTGGTGGAAACCAGAGATTTCCTTGTGGATGATGTCGAGTTTGAAAGACTCAGGTGAGCTGTTGCATATGACGAGATGCATGGATGGATATATGGATTAGTAGGTAGACGGTCTCACATCCAGGATGAGTCATCCTGTAGCGCAGCACACGGGCAGTGAAGATGACAAGAAAAGGTCAAGGCTGTCGTTTAAACACAGCGAGGAGACGACATGTTCCAACGTGTCCTTGGACTACATTGTGCTTAGTTAACTGCCATGATTACGGAAATAGGCAAGCAGGAGGATTTGATGGCGCTGAATCCTGTGTCGATAAGGATCTCGGTCTGCGCGACACCCCATAATAACCTTTTCACGCGCTCATATTATACAGCACGCACCCACAACACCGGCAAGTGTTTTAGGTTTAACGATCGCTGCCTTTGTTGTAAAAAGAACACGATGTTGTTGCAATAATTTGTAGTGTCTCAATTTGCTGCAAAACACCACTTTTGGACTTTAAAATGCAAAGCCTGGGGATTACCTTTGTCGTCATCTGTACGCAGGGAGAAGGAGGAAGATAAGGAAATGGCTGACTTTCTGAGGTCGAAATTTCCAAGACACCTGCAGAAAACAGGTATTGCACACACGCGTGTAAGGGTTGCGCGTTTTCCTCTGAAATATGCACTTACTCAGTGGCCTAGTGGTTTGAGTGTTTGCCATGAGTTCTGTAGGTTGTGAGTTCAAACCCCGGCCGAGTCATACCAAAGACGATAAAAATGGGAGCCATTACATTCCTGCTTGACACTCAGAATTAAGGGTTGGAATTGGGGGTTAAATCACCAAAAAATGATTCCCGGGCGCGGCCACCCTTGCTGCTCACTGCTCCCCTCACCTCCCTGAGGATGATTTAGGGTTATGGGTCAAATGCAGAGAATAATTTCGCCACACCTTATGTGTGTGTGACAGTCATTGGTACTTTAACTTTAACTTAATTGCAACTAAGAAGCTAGATGTACTGAGCCTAGTAAACTAGTAATAGTAACCTAGAAGATGCTTAAAGGTCAAATGTTTTGTCACATAATCGTCACATAGAAAAGTTTTGTCCTTTTTTTTGGAACGATATACAGTGGTACTTTTTTGCATCCATTTGTCCTACAAGAAATCCAATTAATCTTTCCCGGTAGGGATGTAAGGATTAACGGTATTAATGTTAACAGTGCTAATCTCCTGACCGTTGGTATTACCATCCATCCATCCATTTTCTACCGCTTATTGCCATTGGGGTCACGGTACAAAAAGCTTTTTGAAAAATCGTGATTAATAACTGCACATTGATAAACTTACGGATCGACATGCGCCAACCCTCCCGCTTAAATGCTAAAACAAGAGACATTAATGTCTTTTCCCATTGAGAAATTACATACCCCTATTCAAACTTGTATAGTCTGAGCAACTAAGATATTCAATTGTGCACGTTAGAGATGCGCGGATAGGCAATTATATCATCCGCAACCTCATCACTAAAGTCGTCATCCACCCGCCATCTACCCGAACCAACATTTTATCAACACCGCAACCGCCCGCCACCCGCCCGTTGTTATATATCAGGGGTTGGCAGCCTTTACCACTCATAGCTCTAATTTGACTCGTTTCACAGAGTAAAGAAGACAATGGGAGCCTCAAACATTCTCGCGACTGTTTGCTTGTGCTTATCCAGATAACGAGAATAAGAGCGTGCAATGAAGCCATTGCCTTTGACACCTTCAACAACATGTACAAACTGTTTGCCAGTCCAGCAACATGTTGTGTGCAGCTTCCGCAAAATCACATACAAGATTGAAAGGCAATACTGGGTGACACAGAGTAAACTGATGGTTGTGATATAAACAATATTAACACTCCTACTAATATGTGCCACGCTGTGAAGCCACACCAAACAAGAATGACAAACACATTTCGAAAGAACATCCTCACAGTAACACAACATAAACGCAACACAACAAATACCCAGGATCCTTTGCATCCATGACTATTCCTGACTATATTTTACTCCACCGCGCCCCCAACCCCGCCCACCTTACCAACGCATGGGGGAGCGGGGGGTTTGGTGCTAGCGGGGTGTATAATATAGTCAGGAATGGTCATGGATGCAAAGGATTCTGGGTATTTGTTGTGTTGCATTTATCTTGTGTTAATGTGAGGATATTCTCTCGAAATGTGTTTGTCATTCTTGTTTGGTGTGGCTTCACAGCATGGCACATATTAGTAAGAGTGTTAAAATTGTTTATATCACAACCATCAGTGTACTCTGTGTCACCCAGTATGCCTCGCAGTCGTGTACGTGCGTCTGCAGAAGCCACATATAACATGTTGCTGGACTGGCATGCAGTTTATACATGTTGTAGAAGGCGTCAAAGGCAATGGCTTCATAGCACGCCCTAATTCTTGTTAACTGGGTGATCGCCAGCAGATGTTCGCGAGAATGTTTGCGGCTCCTGTTGTTTTCTTTACTTTGTGACACGGGTCAAAATTGCCCTTTGAGTGGTAAAGGTTGCCGATCACTGAACCATGTATATCAAATATCTCCGGATGGTTCAACCGCCACCCACCTGAATCTATTTAAAATTTAATTTTTCGTAATGTCACCCGCCCAACCCGCGGTTTATCCGCGGACTCCGCGGATGAGACCGCAAACCGCGCATCTGTAGTGCACGTTTAACCTACAAGCTGGGATTTTTTAGAAGAGAGCGATGGTTATTTACTCAGAGGAATATGACGCTGAACAGAGTCGGATGCCACAATGCCTACCAGAAATAAATGAAAAAAAAATAATGATAGTATTTCGTTTAACTACATCTTATAGTTCTCCAGTACAAACCAATATTTAAAGGCCTACTGAAACCCACTACTACCGACCCCGCAGTCTGATAGTTTATATATCAATGATGAAATATTAACATCGCAACACATGCCAATACGGCTTTTTTAGGTTACTAAATTACAATTTAAAATGTTTCGCGATGTATCCTGTTGGAAACGTCGCGGTATGATGACGCGTGCGTTTGACGTCACCAGTTGTAGCGGACATTTTTTTCCAGCCCGATCCAAGCTATAAGTAGTCTGCTTTAATCACATAATTACACAGTATTCTGGACATCTGTGTTGCTGAATCTTTTGCAATTTGTTCAATTAATAATGGAGAAGTCAAAGTACTAAGATGGAGGTGGGAAGCGGTGTATTGCAGCTACCTTTAACAACACAAACACAGCTGGTGTTTCCTTGTTTAAAATTCACGAAGGTGAAGCTTAACTATGGAACAGAGCGGTCAAGTGAACATGGTTCCCGACCACATGTCAACCGGCAGGTTTCGGTGAGAAAATTGTGGTAATAAGTCACCTCTTACCAGAGACATGAGCGGAGCTTGCGTCCTCCTGCAGCTGCGTGGCTTCCTTCAGAGGCACTGGCGGTCACTACACCCGTGGCCACACCCCTCCAACTTTCAGGTACCATATAATCTCACTAAAACACTAGAAACACAATAATCAGATAAAGGATTTTCCAGAATTATCCTAGTAAATGTGTCTAATAAGATCTGAATCGCTCCCACTGCCCTCGCCTTTTTTTTATTTTTTTTATTTCTAGTCCTTCACTCTCACTATCCTCATCCACAAATCTTTCATCCTCGCTCAAATTAATGGGGAAATTGTCGCTTTCTCGGCCCGATTCGCTCTCGGTGCTGGTGGCTATGATTATAAACAATGCGAGGATGTGAGGAGCTCTACAACCTGTGACGTCACGCACACATCGTCTGCTACTTCCGGTACAGGCAAGGCTTTTTTATTAGCGACCAAAAGTTGCGAACTTTATCGTGGATGTTCTCTGCTAAATACTTTCTGCAAAAATATGGCAATATCGCGAAATGATCAAGTATGACACATAGAATGGACCTGCTATCCCCGTTTAAATAAGAACATCTCATTTTTGAAAAGAATAAAACTCAGAGCAGACATTGTACAGTAAGTGATTTTTTTTAAATAGTTTGATGCTCTCATGAAGTCTGCAGTAATCAGTGGTGTTGTTGAAGGAAAAAGTGAACACTGTGAGGCGTTTTTTAAATCAATGCGCTGCCTTATGTTAAAAATGAGCAAACTACGTAAATATTACATGTTATAAATGCGCCTGTCGCTACATTACATATATACTTACAGTGTGTCTGTAAAATCTTGATGGATATTTTTTTAAGATTTTTATAGGCAGAATAGAGCAACTTCCTTAGGCTCCGTTGTAAGCAGACATTTGCTCGCATTTATTTCAAAGTTAGAATGCATAAAAAAAGATACTGTCTCACATAAGGATTGTGATTTATTTTTTTTTAAGTGCAGTTTCCCTTTAAGCCAAAAGCCTATTTGGCTTATTTTTTAGTCGTAAACCACGAAGACTCAGTCACTAACGCCTGGGATTCTTTGTTAAAAGACTCCATTCCGTGGAATGACCTGCAGGCCAACACAGTAGTTTGTTACGGAAATGTTTAAACTGCCAATGAGTACTCCGTCCACTTGTGTTCGACTGTCTTTCCAAATATGTATTTTTTCCAAATACCATTAATTTAGTTTAACTTATTTTTTGTCAAACTCTCTCTTTTTAATTGGTTCTGTTATAATTTGTAGTAGCATCTGAGTGTTCTCTCCTCAACAAAACGCAGTCATATCGTCAGCAAATAATTCTAACTACAGTATATGCCCTGCAATGAGGTGGCGACTTGTCCAGGGTGTACTCTGCCTTCCGCCCGATTGTAGCTGAGACAGGCACGAGCGCCTCCCGCTATCCCAAAGGGAATAAGCGGTAGAAAATGGATGGATGGATGTCTTTTGTAACTGCACAAACGTTTTTTGTAGAGAGATGGAACAATTTTGGTCCCAGTATTGATCCCTGGAGTACACCGCAAGATATGTTTAGCATTGCAGACTTTTGTTCGCCTAGCTCAGTGGTCAGCAACCCAAAACGTTGAAAGAGCCATAATGGACCAAAAATACAAAAAATGTAAAGCCTTATACAAGTGTTATAATAAGGCAACACATAATGTAAGTGTCTATATTAGCTATATAGAATAGAATAGAATATATATTTTTGTCAATGTACATTATACAATGAAATTGCAAGCAAACTAATAACAAGGTACTCAGATAAATAGATACAAATATATAAAATACATAGAAATACCAAGCACACAGCTCACATGCACAGTCATTCTTTTTTATTACCTTGTGTTTAGCGACACTATTGCTCTCTATATTAGCCTACTGTCAAAGTCTGACGCAAAACTTCGTTGACAGAAATGTATTTTAATTTTTAATATACACAATTTTGCAACATTGTAAATCATTATTAAAATGGAAGCTTCTCACAAGATGAGATAACTTCTGGAAATGACTGACTCAGAATGGCCAAAGGTGTAAATGTGTGTGTGTCCAAGTTTAAGGCAACGGCAGGCTGTCTTCTTCTAAAGGATTTATTACAATCTTTACAAGCTGAGTAACGTTTGCTGTGGTCTGGTACAACATGGCACACAAACAACATCAGAAATGCAGCCAATATTACATACAGATAATGAGTCATGAGACATGCAAATATAAATGAAAGACACAGGGAACATAAGTAAAGGAAATTAAATGAACTAAAGTATACCTACAAATGAGGCATAATGATGCAAAATGTACATACAGCTAGCCTAAATAGCATGTTAGCATCGATTAGCTTGCAGTCATGCACTGACCAAATATACCTGTTAAGCACACCAGCAAATCAATAACATCAACAAAGCTCACCTGTGTGCATTCACACACAGCATAAAACGTTTGGTGGACAAAATGAGACATAGGAGTGGCATAAAACACATCTTTTTGTGACAGTATCGGAGAAAGTTATACATTTAAACCAGGGGTCAAGCTAGCAGACACAGCCAACCTTTTTTCTTTTCTTTTTTTTTTAACTATTTAAAACAAACATGGCATTTTTATTAGAGTAAGCCAGCGTTTGTGGGTGTTTTTTGTCAGATGCGAAAATATTATTTAATTTCTTGGAATGAGCTCAGCTTTTCTCCGGTAAGAAAGCGACTGTTTACCACAATTTTCTCACCGAAACCTGCTGGTTGAAATTCCGTCGTGGTCCATGTTCTCTTAACCGCGCTCTGATCCATAGTAAAGTTTCACCTCCCTTGAATTTTAAACAAGGAATCACCGTGTGTTTGTGTGGCTAAAGGCTAAAGCTTCCCAACTCCATCTTTCTACTTTAACTTCTCCATTATTAATTAAACAAATTGCAAAAGATTCAGCAACACAGATCTCCAAAATACTGTGTAATTATGCCGTTAAAGCAGACGACTTTTAGCTGTGTGTGTGCGCAGCGCTCATATTTTTATTTCCTGAAAACCCGTGACGTCTCGCGTACACGTCATCATTACGCGACGTTTTCAAGACGAAACTCGCAGGAAATTTAAAATTGCAATTTAGTAAACTAAAAAGGCCGTATTGGCATGTGTTGCAATGTTAATATTTCATCATTGATATATAAACTATCAGACTGCGTGGTCGGTAGTAGTGGGTTTCAGTAGGCCTTTAAGAACAACTTTATCAAATAGTTTTTAGACCCATTATTATCATTATGATAACGTTTTTATGAAAGCGAATAACTCCCTTTTTTCTCCATGTTGCTCTAAAGTGCAACCTAAATCAACAATGACTAGAGCTGCATATATGAATTTAAATTAAAAAAAGTATGTATGCCTCACCTGGTGTTTAGTTGACCGCACGTCCCTGCATCAAACACAGTTTGAAAGGTAGCACCGTGTTTGAATATAGGAAATTAAAAGACATGGGTGTACCACTACAACAGTTTGAGAACAGTGACAATCCACCATTGTTTTTATTTTCCCGCTCCAGGTGTGCCAACAAGGCGAGTCGCACCCAGGGCCCAGCAGAACTCCTCTCCCTTCGCCAAAACGGGCCTCACCCTGCTGAAGGAGTGCTGCGGCTTCACGTGCTCCGTCATGTAGCTTCCCTTCTTGCCAGTTTAAACGTCCGCATATAAGAGCTCCATTTCAAGTCCAAGTGTAAAAAGAAGCCAACGGAATCATATCCCTCAGCGTGTTAAGTTGTCTGTAGAATGGATTCCGTGAGGTTGTCCGGCGGGCCGCCGGCTCACACGCTTCTTGTGACCAATCAAACTACAGATACACATCTGTGTTGCCAAGAAGAATAGTTTCCATGGCAACCTCATGTAACCCCCCCCCCCCCATACCGTTACAATGTAGAGATTCACAGGATGATACTGTGTGTATGTGTGCATGCAGGGAATGATATTGCGCTTATCTGTTTGGTTATGTTTTGAGGTTTGAAAAAAAACCAAAAAGTACTGCTATTACTGACCCATACTACAGTACATCTGATCTTGTATTTACCTCATAAATGCTTTGGCTCACCATTATTTGTAGAAAACAGGCATGTACATCCACGCTTGCGTAGCTCATGTTATTGGCCTTTTTTGTTAAAGGCCTACTGAAACCGACCACGCAGTCTGATAGTTTATATACCAATGATCAAATATTAACATTGCAACACATGCCAATACGGCCTTTTTAGCTTACTAAATTGCAATTTTAAATTTGGCGCGGAGTATCCTGTTGAAAACATTGCGGGATGATGACGCGATGATGAAGGGACATATTATCCCAGCACCACTTACGGCTAAAAGTCATCTCTTTTCATCGCGCAATTACACAGTATTTTGGACATCTGTGTTGCTGAATATTTTGCAATTTGTTCAATTAATAATGGAGAAGTCAAAGTAGAAAGATGGAGGTGGGAAGCTTTTAGCCTTTAGCCACACAAACACACGGTGATTCCTTGTTTAAAATTCCCGGAGGTGAAGCTTTACTATGGATCAGAGCGGTCAAGCGAACATGGATCCCGACTACATGTGGAAATTGTGGAAATAAGTCGCCTCTTACATAGGGTCGGGTATCAAGTATCGATTGGAACCGGGACTAACTTTCCGATTCTCCCAGAATCGTTCAAAAGTTTAAATTTCGAACACCAACGAAGAAGCGCCCACCGCCGGAAGTGTTAGCATAGCCGAGCCTATGTAGCCGAGCGAGTCAGTCAAACATGGATAGCGGGCGTCGACGGTCAAAAGTGTGGCTTTATTTTGCTGGAAAAAAAATGAAATATCGGCGAAATGTAACACGTGCGACAGCACTGTTTCGTGCTTAGGAGGGTGCACGTCGAACATGATGAAGCACCTCCGAGTTCATGGAGTACAAATAAATGCGTGTCCCGTCTTCGACAGGTGACACTATCTGTCCAGAAGGCTCTAGCATCCTGCCAGAGAAGGCGGGTATGGTCATTTTCCTAAACAAGAACTGTCTCTGATTTTATACTGTACCTGCTGCTAATCAGGACTGGGTTTTGCAAGTTGTTTCTTATTGTTTATTTGCTTTTCTGCACCAGGTTAGCCCATCAGTGGGAGCACGGTAACATGTTTAAGTACCTGCAGTATCATACACTTGCGTGTGTAAATGTGTTTTCATGAGGTTTTCAAAAAAAAAGCTCTCTTGATGAAAGTGTACCCCTGTAAAAATGTATTCATCCATCCATCCATCATCCTCCGCTTATCCGAGGTCGGGTCGCGGGGGCAGCAGCCTAAGCAGGGAAGCCCAGACTTCCCTATCTCCAGCCACTTCGTCTAGCTCTTCCCGGGGGATCCCGAGGCGTTCCCAGGCCAGCCGGGAGACATAGTCTTCCCAACGTGTCCTGGGTCTTCCCCGTGGCCTCCTACCAGCTGGACGTGCCCTAAACACATCCCTAGGGAGGCGTTCGGGTGGCAAATGTATTCATAATTTATAATATTTATATTGAAGTTCATAGATTTGATGTTTGCATGCTAGTTGAAAACAACCCTGTGTGGAATTTATAGTAAAGTTCATAAAAAGTTCAAAAAGTTAATAGAATGAAAATTGATGGAGAATGTCAGACTATTTCATTCAGAAAGACTGTAGGTTAGTTAGCTCATTTAAAATATCCTAAAAAAATATTTTAACCGTGCCTTTTTTTTTTCTTCTTTTTTTTAAAGAAAGAATCGAGAATCGTCAGGAATCGGATTCGAAACAAAGAATCGGATTCGAAATCGTTCGAATTCAAACGATACCCAACCCTACTCTTACCGGAGATAAGCGGAGCCAGCGTCCTCCTGCAGCTGCCGTGACTTCTCTCAGAGAGTCTGGCGTCAAAACACCCGTGGCCACACCCCTCCGACTTTAAGGTACTATTTAACTCACTAAAACACTAGCAACACAATAGGCAGATAAGGGATTTCGCAGAATTATCCTGGTAAATGTGTCTAAAAACATCTGAATCGCTCTCACTGCCCTCGCCTTTTTTTTTTCTTTCCAGGCCTTCACTCTAAATTTCCTCATCCACGAATCGTTCATCCTTGCTCTAATTAATGGGTAAATTGTCGCGTTCTCGGTCCGAATAGCTCTAGCTGCTGCTGGCTATGATTGTAAACAATGTGAGGATGTGAGGAGCCCTACAACCTGTGACGTAACGCGCACATCGTCTGCGACTTCCGGTAAAAGGCAAGGCTTTTTTTATTAGCGACCTATAGATGCGAACTTTATCGTCGATGTTCTCTACTAAATCCTTTCAGCAAAAATATGGCAATATCTCAAAATGAATAAGTATGACACATAGAATGGACCAGCTATCCCCGTTTAAATAAGAAAATCTCATTTCAGTAGGCCTTTAAGCAAAAATGTGTTTTTATTTCCGCCTCTATTAGTGGTCGAAAACGTTGCGGTCCTGTCGCCTTATGTCATCCTCCACGAACCGAAAAGTGGCCTGTTTACATTTGGATGGACAAAAAGCCCAAAAAATTAAAAATAATGTGGGTGTGTTGTGAGTGAAATAGTTGCTCTTTTTAGTTTTAGTTTTTAGTTTAGTCACAATGAAAGTGTGGCGCTGAACGTGCACAAAGCCGGGAATAAAAAGAAAAGTAAAGGTAAAGAAAGTCCTGTTCTTTCAATCTTTGTCTTATCAAATTCCAATCATGCGTTAGCTTGTATTTTTCAGGTTTCCGAACATGAGTTTGGTTTTGTTCAGAACAAAAAATCTATTGAAATCCTCAGCAAAAACCACAAATATGAAACAAGTTGGGACCCAATACGGACCCCTGAGGAACACCACAGGTAATGTTTGAATATTCTTTTCACTGTGGAGTGCATTCTGAAAGACGCAAAAGCTATATTTCACATACAAACTACAAGTAATCCCCTTGGAGTTGAATAAGTCCTTCAACTTCTCTTATTTAAGGTTTGCAGTGTTAGTTTATTTTGAACGTGCATACAGTTAAAGTTAAAGTCCCAATGATTGTCACACGCACACTAGGTGTGGCGAAATTATTCTCTGCATTCGACCCATCACCCTTGATCGCCCCCTGGGAGGTGAGGGGAGCAGTGAGCAGCAGCAATGGCCACGCTCAGGAATCATTTTGGTGATTGAACTCCCCAATTCCCACTCTTGATGCTGAGTGCCAAGCAAGGATGAGTCCCATTTTTATAGTCTTTGGTATGACTCGGCCGGGGTTTAAACTCACGACGTACCGAACTCAAAGCGGACAGTCTAACCACTACAATATGGTACATCGCATATGTCGAGTTCCTCATTTTCAACATGACCCGAAAAGGAATAGGAAGAAGCAGCGCTTAATTCATTCTTCCCCTTTTCCATTTTATGGTAATTAAATAATCACATTAGTTAGATTTTTTTCCTGTGCTCATTTTGTCACACAAACAAATAAGCAAAACATCTCTGTAATGTATTCATTTCAATCAATGTTTATTCATATAGCCCTAAATCACAAGTGTCTCAAAGGGCTGCACAAACCACAACGACATCCGCGGTACAGAGCCCAAATAAGGGCAAGGAAAAACTCACCCCAGTGGGACGTCGGTGACAGTGACTATGAGAAACCTTCTGTTATTATTTGTATTAGCTTTTGTGTGTTCTCTCCTGAACACAATTTGGTCGTAAAGTCCGCAAACAATAGGAACTTTAAATCTTTCGATACTTTACTTTACACCGCTGTAAGCCTGCTCAGTGGCCTTGTGGTTAGAGTGTCCGCCCTGAGATCGGTAGATCGTGAGTTCAAACCCCCGGCCGAGTCATACCAAAGACTATAAAAATGGGACCCATTACCTCCCTGCTTGGCACTCAGCATCAAGGGTCGGAATTGGGGGGTTAAATCACCAAAATGATTCCTGAGCGCAGCCACCGCTGCTGCTCACTGCTCCCCTCACCTCCCATGGAGTGATCAAGGGGGATGGGTCAAATACAGTGGATAATTTTGCCACACCTAGTGTGTGAGTGAAACTATTAGTGTTACTTTAACGTTTGACTAGATGTGTGTTTTCCTTGCTACAGTATTGATTCCTGTTGGTTAAGTAACGTCCTATAGTTCAAAACCAGCCCTCAAATGCTATAAAATCAAGTATTTTGACATTTAAACGGATTCATTTATTCTGTTTTTTTTACTTTGTAGTTATTTGTAACAAAATTTTACTACTACTTATTTACATGTAACATTTTTTTGAATTTCTGTCTTTTTTTCATTTTATTCCTGCAATGGTGCCACACTTTGGACTCACCCTGTCCTACGTCTCAGTACATGAAGCAGAAAGTATCCTATAGGAGACAAGTGTCCAAACATACAAACTTGATTTATTTTTATTTTTGTAAACACTCCCACCTCGGCAATATAACATCTCCTAGGTAACATGACGTGGAACTTTGGGCTCAAGGTTGTAAATTAGCAAGGCATTATCAGTGCTTGGTCACCATGGTTACTGTCATTTCAAGGTAAACTTGGCTCTTCTCCAGTTATACCAACAATTTCTTACCCTCCGTGCCTGTAAAAATAAGAATAAGCCACTAATACATATTCCCATCAAGCCGCAGGGAAGATAGGCTAAACTTAGCATCAAAGGTGTCCAAACTCTTTCCACCAAGGGCCACACACTGTAAAATCAGAGGTGGTGTGAGCCATGTTGTGTGTGTATGTATACATATACATGTGTATATACATTATATATGCACATATCCGTATATTTCCAATTATACATGTACACGTATATGTATGTATGGATAAATGTATGTGTGTGTATCTATATATATATCTATATATATATAGATATATAGATATATATATAGATACACACACAAACCTATATGTGTGAATCTATATGGTTCATATATATGTATATACTTATACATATATGTGTATTTATATATACATATATGTATATAAACATGTATACGTATGTATATATATACATACATACATACATGTATATACACATATACATGTATGTATATATATATATATATATTTATATATATATATATACATACATGTATATACACATGGATATGTATATATGTGTGTTTATATACACACGTATATATATGTGTGTATATATATGAATACATATGCGTGTATATACACATTTATACATGTATGTATATATATATATACATACACACATACATGTATATATATATATACATACATGTATATACACATGGATATGTATATATGTGTGTTTATATACACACATGTATATATATATATATATATGTGTGTATACATATGCATGTATATACACATTTATACATGTATATATCTATATGTATATTTATATGTATATGTATATATGTATATATACATTTATATACATATATACACACAAACCTATATGTGTGTATGTATATAGTTCATATACATATGTATATACATACACGTATATACACACATATATGTATTTATATAAATATATATAAATATATGTATATACACATATATATGTATATATGTGTGTTTATCAAGTTTATATAGATACACATGTATATATGTGTATATATACACATTTATACATATATATGTATATATCTATATGTATATATGTACATGTATACATATATGTATATATGTGTGTATGTATATATGAATAAATATGCATATATATACATTTATATACTGTAGATATTTACATGTATACATGGGTATATATGTTTATATCTATATATACATATATGTAAATGTATACACGTCTATGTTTATATGTGTATATGTATATATATATATATATATATGTGTGTGTGTGTGTGTGTGTGTGTGTATATATTTATATTTAAAAACATGTTACTGATTTATTTAGCAATATTTGTGGCCGGTGGGTGGGATTGTAACAAAACTCTAGCACCATTTAGTGGTTGTGATTTGTAAGTGCATCTCTTCTGGCTCACTAATGAGTGTTTTTTCTTGGAACATGCTTTAAATCCAGGCGGTTCTGGGTTTGAATCCTGGCTTTTGCATGCTCTCGCTGTTCTTGTCCAGGTTCACTAAAGGATTGCGGGGATTGGGGTTGGTAGACACACTCACTAAAAATTGCCACCAAATGGCACTGTTTCTCAAACTGCGGTTTTGAAATTTAGAGAGTCCGTAGCGCGCCTACATTGTGTTGTCTAGAGTAAGACATTCTAAACTTTTTGTGTTTTTCATTTCAAATTATTTTTTCACACTTTATCTTATTGTATTTCTTTATTTTTCATTAGATATATTTCATTTAATTGTATTTGTCTCACATTTGATACATTTAATTTATTTCATGTAAAATATTTAGCACTTAAGTAGTTGTCTTGTAGGCTTTTAAAGAATAAATGTATTACCAAACAATTGTTCCTCTTAAACAGTGTGGACTGCAATGAGGTGGCGACCTGTCCAGGGTGTACACCGCCTTCCGCCCGATTGTAGCTGAGATAGGCACCAGCGCCCCCCGCGACCCCAAAGGGGGATAAGCGGTAGAAAATGGATGAATGGATGGACACAGTGTGGAGAGAAAGTTACAATTTAGATTGTTTCCAGCAGGCACAAGACATTGAAAAAACATTGCAAACTTGTTGAATTAAGTCCTAACTTTGAGCACCTCAAACCTAACGTTGGAACAACATGCTTTTTGCCGACGTTTAATCAATGTTGGGTTCTGACGTTGATTTGGCCATTGTCCAAAAACTTGTTAAGCTAATCAAAGATTCTAAATCAGGGGTGTCAAATGTGGGCCAGATCAGGCCCGCAACAGGTTTTGTGCAGCCTGCCTGATGAGTTTGCTAAGTATAAAAATTAGCTGAAATTGTTCGATGAAACAAACGGCTAGTTTATGTGGGTCCACTGCATGCCGCAGTATCAGTTCTCTTAGGCAAGCGATCGGTTTGTATCGGGGCCCAGCAAGAGGTACACAGTAAAGCCAGTAGCTGTGGTGAAACCTGACTATTTACGTCTTCAGCTTCCAACACATCGCCCCAAAATGTCTCTGTCAGAAATGAGAAAAGTGAACCCAACCCTCTTGAATAGTTTGTACCTCTGTTTGTATAGTTTGTTGAGGTAGCACAGGATACTACGTGGACATGACAATTGAGGTATTTGATTCATTTTGTTCAATCCCAGATAGGCTGTGACTTAACGGTGGAGATACATTGAGACAAAGACTAAGTTTACTGTGTTGGATATTGTGTTTTTCAAATTGCACACATTTATTCCTCAGAATTTGTAGTGTCACTCGTCATTCGTACATTTTCAGAATGTCCTTGTTCTATTTTTGGCCAAAGTAAAACAAAAACAAAAATCTGTATTTGTCTTTATTAAGTTATTACGCCATGATTTTCCCAGTCCGGTCCACTTTGGGAATAATCTTCCTCCATGTTGACCCCGAGCTAAAATGACTTTGACACCATCCATCCATCCATTTTCTTCTGCTTACCCGAGGTTGGGGCAGCAGCTGAGCAGAGAAGGCCAGACTACCCTCTCCCAAGCCACTTCGTCCAGCTCCTCCAGGGGGATCCCGAGGCGTTCCCAGGCCAGCTGGGAGACATAGTCTTCCCAACGTGTCCTGGGTCTTCCCCGTGGCTTCCTGCCGGTCAGGCGTGCCCTAAACACCTCCCTAGGCAGGCTTTCGGGTGGCATCCAGAGCAGATCCCTGAACCACCTCATCTGGCTCCTCTCAATGTGGAGGAGCAGTGGCTTTACTCTGAGTTCCTCCCGGATGGCAGAGCTTCTCACCCTATCTCTAAAGGAGAGCCCCGCCACCCGGCGGGGGAAACTCATTTCTGCCACTTGTACCCGTGATCTTGTCCTTTTGGTCATAACCCAAAACTCATGATATTAGGTGAGGATGGGAATGTAAATCGACCGGTAAATTGAGAGCTTTTCCTTACGGCTCAGCTCCTTCTTCACCACAACTGATCGATACAGCGTCCGCATTACTAAAGATGCCGCACTGATCCGCCTGTCGATCTCACGATCCACTCTTCCCTCACTCGTGAACAAGACTCCTAGGTACTAGGTAGCCTCTTCTCCAGTACACCTAAATAGACCTTACCGGGAAAGCTAAGGAGTGTGATCCCACGACAGTTGGAACACACCCTCCTGTTCCTCTTCTTAAAGAGAGGAACCACCACCCCTGTTGCAATCCAGAGGTGCCGCCCCAGATGTCCACCATCACAGATGCTGGCTTTTGAACTTTGCGCCGATAACAATCTGGATGCTTCGCTTCCCCTTTGGTCCGGATGACACGATGTCGAATTATTCCAAAAACAATTTGAAATGTGGACCCGTCAGACCACAGAACACTTTTCCACTTTGCATCAGTCCATCTTAGATGATCTCGGTCCCAGAGAAGCTGGCGGCGTTTCTGGATGTTGTTGATAAATGGCTTTTGCTTTGCATAGTAGAGCTTCAACTTGCACTTACAGATGTAGCAACAAACTGTATTTAGTGACAGTGCTTTTCTGAATTGTTCCTGAGCCCATGTGGTGATATCCTTTAGAGATTGATGTCGGTTTTTGATACAGCGCCGTCTGAGGGATCGAAGGTCACGGTCATTCAATGTTGTAGAGTGATTTCTCCAGATTCTCTGAACCTTCTGATGATATTATGGACCGCCGATGTTGAAATCCCTAAATTTTTTGCACTTGCATGTTGTTCTTAAACTGTTTGACTATTTGCTCACACAGTTGTGGACAAAAGGGTGTACCTCGCCCCATCCTTTCATGTGAAAGACTGAGCATTTTTTGGGAAGCTGTTTTTATACCCAATCATAGCACCCACCTGTTCCCAATTAGCCTGCACACCTGTGGGTAGTTCCAAATAAGCGTTTGATGAGCATTCCTCAACTTTTTCAGTATTTATTGCCACCTTTCCCAACTCCTTTGTCACGTGTTGCTGGCATCAAATTCTAAAGTTAATGATTATTTGCAAAAATAAAAATGTTTATCAGTTTGAACATCAAATATGTTGTCTTTGTAGCATAATCAACTGAATATGGGTTGAAAATGATTTACAAATCATTGTATTCCGTTTATATTTACATCTAACACAATTTCCCAACTCATATGGAAACGGGGAATGTAGAAAGGGTGTGGAGTAGACAGGTGTGGTAAGCTTTGAGGCAAAATCAGGTGGAAGCCGCCACAGTTAAATGCTGCATCAGCTGTTGCACTGAAACAGGTAAATGACCTCACCAACAATACAACGTGATGTAAAACTGTAATGAAAAAGTAAAGTTTATTGTACCTTGATTGTTTTTACAACTCACTCACACTCTATTCATTTACTTCTACTAATTTATGTTTCAAAACTATTCAACTATTTTCATATTATCAATGTTTGAGGGCCATTGTGCATTGTGTGTAACACTTTACATTTACTTATTACTGAATATGGGCAAGACAACTTGGTGGTTATTTCTGCAGGAAGATGATGTATAATAGGGCTGTGAATTTTTGGGCCCCACACCATTCGATTCAGAATCGATTCTTGATTCAAAACGATTCTCGATTCAAAATCAATACCATTTTAATAACATTGGGTGCCAGTTCCATGATTACTTACATTCCTCCATAACATAGATGAACAGCTCTAATAATTTTTATATTACTCAAAAGAAAACTTTTTTTGTTTCTACCCAAACATTTAATAAAGTAAAATACAAATAAGGCAATAAAAGAAGTATAAATGATAAATGGGTTGTACTTGTATAGCGCTTTTCTACCTTCAAGGTACTCAAAGCGCTTTGACACTACTTCCACATTTACCCATTCACACACACATTCACACACTGATGGAGGGAGCTGCCATGCAAGGCGCCAACCAGGACCCATCAGGAGCAAGGGTGAAGTGTCTTGCTCAGGACACAACGGACATGACGAAGTTGGTACTAGGTGGGATTTGAACCAGGGACCCTCGGGTTGCGCACGGCCACTATCTTACTGCGCCACGCCCACAATGTTTTTTTCCGAAGTAAATCTGTACAGCAGATGTGGGCATCTACACAGTAGAAGCATTTAAGTCCCATCTTAAAACTCATTTGTATATATAGTCGGAACACACCCTACGGTTCCCCTTCTTAAAAAGAGGAACCACCACCCCCTGTCTGTTAATCCAGAGGTACCGCTCCCGATGTCCACGCGATGTTGCAGCGTCCATCATTGAGGTGTCCCTGGGAGATGTTTTCCGAACAGCCTGCTCCTGTTGTTACAGCGTCAAGGCCATTCGAGGGAGTCAAATTGTAGATTAGGATTTTTGTTTTTCCGCAAGCAGACATTACACTGGCTTGTCTGTTCTATTTGTCTATGCTGGACCTCATATCCAATTTTTCCCTTTCATGATGTGATCCATATTGCGATTCAGTTCAGAAATTGCCCTAGACTGTGATCCCACAGCCCGGTCCAATCCTTCCATTGCGAAGAACAGCCTTTGTGCTCCTTGAGTGACTGCCATTGTCTTACGAATTTGACGATACACCAGAGCAATGGCCAGCCCAATCAGCAGGTGCCCCGCAATCACGGTTCCAAATAGGTAGATGCCTTCCACGTCCTCCATGGACAGGACTGAAAGGCACATGATTCTCCATTTATCCCAGGAATCTCTCAAGTACCCCGCAGCAATGGTTCCATCAGGGCAGCCAGGCTCCACAAAGCCTCATTTCCTTGTCGAAAAGATTTTTGTCAATTGAGTAGAGAGTCCAGCTGATCAATTCCATGTCTGATGTTTAGATTTGGAGGACAGCGCAAAGAAAGAGGCTTCAAAAAAGTGTTAACAAGACAAAACAAGGAGAGCAAGCAGGGAGAAGAAGGGAGCGGAAAAAAATGTAACCGCCCTCCCCAGAGGCAAGACAGAAAAAAAATGAGAAAAGTCCCCCAGCAGAACAAGGGAATTACTTGAGGGAGCACTCTCCAGTAGTCCCTCAAGGGAATCCAAAAAGAGTGGACATTCTAAGCTGTTGTATTCAGGACTCGTCCCCCAACTCGAATGCGGGGGGAAGCTACCCTCTCGTCTACTGGGTTAAAGTCCAACGTGCAGGCTTTGAGCCGGGGGGCAACAAGAATTGTCACCCTTGCCTGTCGCCTCTCATAGCTTGCAACGCCAGAGTGGAAGAGAGTCCAACCCCTCTCGAGAGAACAGGTTCCAAAGCCCTTGCTGTGCGTCGAAGTGAGTCCAACTACATCTAGCCAGAACTTCTCCACCTGGCGCACCAGCTCAGGCTCCTTCCCTTCCAGCGAGGTGACGTTCCACATCCCAAGAGCTAGCTTATGTAGCCGAGGATCGGACCGCCAAGTGCCCTGTCTTTGGATTCCGCCCAGCTCACCCTGCACTCGACCTCTAGGACCCCTCCCATGAGTGGTGAGCCCATTGGAGGGGGAGCCCATGGGGCCCGGCCACCAGGCGCTCGCCATCGTGCCCCACCTCCAGAGGGGAGCCCCGGTCACCCGCGTCCGGGCGAGGGAAATCTAGGTCCTCCATTTGTATTTTTCATAAAGGTCTTTGAGCTGCTCTTTGTCTGTTCCCTCACCTAAGTTGGGTTTCTCTTGGGAGACCCTACCAGGGGGCATAGAAGCCCCAGGACAACATAGCTCCTAGGATCATTGGGACACGCAAACTCCTCTACCACGGTAAGGTGACAGCTCAGAAAGGAGGAGTTTGACAGCCGTGTTCTAAATTATGATGTGTCTTAATAATGACTCGTGACCAGCTAGGATAGGCTACAGCTCACACGTGACTCCGGACCCCCGGAACTGAATGATAACTGGACTGCAAAATCATGCAGCATAGAAATGACTTTATGTGATGCACTGTAATGTAATGGATCCCAAAATACACTTTTCTGACACACCTTTATAGGTTGGAATGTAGAAAGGGTGTGGAGTACACCGGTGTGGTAAGCTTTGAGGCAAATTCAGGTGGAAGCCGCCACAGTTAAATGCTGCATCAGCTGTTGCACTGAAACAGGTAAATGACCTCACCAACCATACAACGTGATGTAAAACTGTTATAAAACAGTAAAGTTTATTGCACCTTGATTTTTTTGCAACTCAGTCATACTTTATTCATTTACTTCTACTTGTTTATGTTTCAAAACTATTCAATTATTTTCATATGATCAATGTTTGAGGGCCATTGTGCATTGTGTGTAACACGTTACATTTAATTATTACTGATTATGGGTGAGACAACTTGGTGGTTATTTCTGCAGGAAGATGATATTTAGTCGGGCTGTGAATTTTGGGGCACCACACCAATCGATTCAGAATGGATTCTTGATTCAAAACGATTCCCGATTCAAAATCAATACCATTTTAATAACATTGGGTGCCAGTTCTATGATTACCTACATTCCTCCATAGCATAGATAAACAGTTCTAATATTTTTTTCATAAAACTTAAAGGAAAACTGGTTTTGTTTCTACCCGAACATTTAATAAAGTAAAATACAGATAAGGCAATAAGAGAAGTATCCCACAATGCTTTTTTCTTAAGTAAATAAGTACAGCAGATATGAGCATTTACACAGTGGAAGCATTTAAGTCCCATCTTAAAACTCATTTTTATACGCTAGCCTTTAAAGGGGAACATTATCACAATTTCAGAAGGGTTAAAACCAATAAAAAATAGTTCCCAGTGGCTTATTTTATTTTTTGAAGTTTTTTTCAAAATTTTACCCATCATGGAATATCCCCAAAAAAGGCTTTAAAGTTCCTGATTTTCGCTATCTTTAAATCCATCGTCCATTTTCCTGTGACGTCATTTAGTGATGCCAACATGGCGGATAGCACAGCAAGATAAAGCGACATTAGCTCGGATTCGGACTCGGTTATTAGCAAAGTTGCCTGCCTCAAAGCCCTGGGCCGAACCAGGTTCCAGTGGATCATGGTCTGCCCGCAGCCCGAATCCACCATCACCTGGTATGTACTCCCTTGTATCGTTACCTTGATACTGCACGTTTCACCAAGGCTGGGGGTGGGCACCGAAGGGCCGGCCTCCCTGGTCAGGTGCCCCACTTCCATCTGCGGAGGTCCATGATGCGCGTGACCGGGCAGCCCACGCCTCCAGCACGCCCGCCCAAGCATTTGAGGGGCCGTCTGCATGGGAGATGTTCTGGGGGCAGCAGCCGGGATCTGTGAAGACAGAGCAGAAGAAGAGTCATGCAGGTCAAGGTGTGGGACGTGCTCTACTCCCTCTTCCTGCCGTCGCTCGCTCTGTCCGTGCACCGGGGTTGACGGATGCGCCTCGCGGTGGACGGCCAGGTAGTCCTCGGCGGCGGTCACCGCAGCTGCCAGGTCCCGGGGCCGGTGGTACCGGACCGAGTCGGCCGACCGCTTCGGGATCGCCTCCAGAAACTGCTCCCGGACGAACTGGTCCAGCAGCCTGCCGTCTTCTTCTTCTGGCTGTAGCCAGCGCGTCGCCGCCTCCTGGAGCCGCTGGAAAAATGCGAATTGCCGGTCCTCCTTACCAAACTGCATGGACCTTAACTGGCGCCGGTATTATTCAGTGGTGCAGCCCGTTCGGTCCAGCACTGCCCTCCTCAGGTCCGTAAAGCGCACCCTGGACGCCGCCGGCAGACTGAGCGCCGCCCACTGCGCTTCCCCCGTCAAGAGCGGCAAGAGCCGCATCCCCCACTCTTCTTCCGGCCACGCGCATGCTCTCGCCATGGCCGAAAAAATGTCCAAAAAGGCATGGGGGTCCTCTTCATCCCCCATGCGGTGAATGGGGACGGCTGTCGGCCCTGGACCTCAAGCTGTTGGCGGCTGCTTGCTGCCACCTCCGCAAGCACGGCCAAGAGAGCCGTCAGGGGGTCTGGTGGCCCCATGTTGGGCGCCGAAATTGTGCACATTTTGTGGGTGACAGTTTGTATGTGTAAAGAATGCAGAAATGAAACATAACCTGTAAACTGCTGACAATCAAATGGCAAATAATCTGCGCAGAGCGCATACTGTATATTTGTAAATCTGATTCTGATTACATCAGTGCTTCAACAGCTATAAATCTCACCGCACATCACTGATGTCAATCATCTTTTGGTGGAATGTGGGAATGTTTTGGGAGGAGATCAGAGATTGGCTGAGAGACAAGGGTGTGGAGATCAAATTTGGTATTTTTTATTAGGTACTGTGGAAGTCGCTTCCTTTTGGGTTCTTTGAGCCACCAGTCACCGACATCACCACTCCTTTAGAAGGTTTAACAATAAGGTTTCTTGTACAATGGATCGTGCAAAAGAGTCCTTCTGTGCTTTTCAGCAATTGTCTTTTCCTTCAGAGAGGTCTTTCTTGCTCTCCTCGTCCTTCGCCAACCGCCATCAACCAACTGCTCTCCTTCCCGACTGCCGCCTTTAAGGGGAACATTATCACAATTTCTGAAGGGTTAAAACCAATAAAAATCAGTTCCCAGTGGCTTATTTTATTTTCCAAAGTTTTTCTCAAAATTTTACCCATCACGCAATATCCCGAAAAACGGCTTCAAAGTGCCTGATTTTAACCGTCGTTATATCCACCCATCCATTATCCTGTGACGTCATAGCACAGAAAGGTATAGCGATATTAGCTAGGATTCAGACTCGGATTTCAGCGCCGTAAGCGATTCAACAGATTACGCGTGTATTGAAACGGATGGTGGAGTGTGGAGGCAGGTAGCCAAAACGAAATTGAGGAAGAAACTGAAGCTATTGAGCCATATTACGACAGACAGCGGCACAGGAGGAAGCGAGGACGAATTCGGCAATCGCCTTCTAACCAATGATTAGTATGTGTTTGTTTGGCATTAAATGTGGATGGAGGGAAAGGCTGGATGCAAATATAGCTACAAATGAGGCATAATGATGCAATATGTACGTACAGCTCGCCTAAATAGCACGTTAGCATTGATTAGCTTGCAGTCATGCCGTGACCAAATATGTCTGATTAGCACACTCCACATAAGTCAATAACATCAACAAAACTCACCTGTGTGCATTCATGCACAACGTTATAAGTTTGGTGGACAAAAGGAGACGGAAAAAGAAGTGGCATAAATCATATCCAGGGGGTTTACCTCGCTGGTCCGCGGGAAGAGACTGCCGTCGTCCCTGAATAGCTCGCCCTCGGGCAGATTCAGTGGTGGTCTATTTTCCAATATTGCAGATTTCGTTGACTTTATCGTTGCAAATGCATCTGCTTTGAGTGTCGCAGGATATCCACACATTCTTGTGTGGATATCGGAAAAATAACAGAGCTGATTTGACTTGGTGCGTGTAATAAGATTGAGAAAATGGCGGATTGCTTCATGTTGTGACGTCACGTGTGAAAGGTCATCGCAACCGACAGGATATCAATTGAAAGGCGTTTAAATCGCCAAATTCACCCTTTTAGAGTTCGGAAATCGGTTAAAAAACATATGGTCTTTTTTCTGCAACATCAAGGTAAGTATTGACGCTTACATAGGTCTGGTGATAATGTTCCCCTTTAACAGAGCGACAGGTGATTAGACAAACACTCTCAGCTGTGTCATCTACGCACCTGTCGCCGATCTCGAACCCGGTTCTGCCACACCCCGTTTTGCTGTAGGTCCGCAGGCCACGCCCACCACAAGTACTTATTAATGCCTTATTCTGCATGGCCTTATTATACAACCAGTAAGGCATTAACTAAGAGTCTTCCCTCAATAACCTCAGAATTATTGTTTATTTGTAACCCAAACCCTAACCCTTATATGTTCCCCTAGTGCCCAAATTACTCTAAATTAAGTATTTGTTACTTTAATAAGCAACTAATTAATGGTGAATTTGTTCCCCATACTAAGGTGTTACCAAAACATTTAAAGTGATTTAGTTATCCCTTTCTATATTTTTTTTCGTATTTTTTATTATTATCTATTGATTGATTGAAAATTTTATTGACATCTTAAATAATTGAATATATGTAATGCTTTAAAAAGGCAAATAGATGGCACAAAAAGCCAAAAGGCTTGATTCCATTGTGTTTTATCAGATATTCATCACATTTGATACATTCAATAATAAAAGATATATAACCTATAAAATGTATATGAAAAATTGTGTTAAAAAATTGATAAATTATGTACATATACTCAGCATACATGTCAGTTGATTTAAAAAAACGATATATTCCTCCCTAGGAAGGTGTTTAGGGCACGTCCGACCGGTAGGAGGCCACAGGTAAGACCCAGGACACGTTGGGAAGACTATGTCTCCCGGCTGGCCTGGGAACACCTCGGGATCCCCCGGCAACAGCTGGACGAAGTTGCTGGGGAGAGGGAAGTCTGGGCTTCTCTGGCTTAGGCTGCTGCCCCCATGACCCGACCTCGAATAAGCGGAAAAAGATGGATGGATGGATAGATGGATATATATATATATATATATATATATATATATATATACTGTATATATATATATATACGAAAATGGGGGGGGGGGGTGTATACACACTATGTACATGACACTATGTATAGTGTGTATGTACACTATGGATCAGAATAGAATAGAGTAGAATAGAAAGTACTTTATTGATTCCCTGGGGAAATTTAGCGCCACAGTTCGCTCACAATAAACACTTGGGTATTTTTTACATGTGAAGTGAAGTGAATTATATTTATATAGCGCTTTTTCTCTAGTGACTCAAAGCGCTTTACACAGTGAAACCCAATATCTAAGTTACATTCAAACCAGTGTGGGTGGCACTGGGAGCAGGTGGGTAAAGTGTCTTGCCCAAGGACACAATGGCAGTGACTAGGATGGCGGAAGCGGGAATCG
Source organism: Nerophis ophidion (assembly GCF_033978795.1). NCBI lineage: Eukaryota > Metazoa > Chordata > Actinopteri > Syngnathiformes > Syngnathidae > Nerophis > Nerophis ophidion. The sequence goes on from NC_084611.1 coordinate 74,716,009, forward strand.
AACCTGCAGCCCTCAAGTCGCTGGCACGGCCACTCTACCAACCGAGCTAAACCGTAGAATGTGAATAATATAAATACAGTCTATTATACAGCATTATTCACATGTCATTAATATAATTACAGTCTATTATACATTCAACTACAGTCAAAAATTAATATTTGATATTGATGGCGACTTGTCCAGGGTGTACGCCGCCTTCCGCCCGATTGTAGCTGAGATAGGCACCAGCGCCCCTTCCACCCCAAAGGGAATAAGCGGTAGTAAAATGGATGGATATATGATACTAGGCAGCGCGGTGGAAAAAGGGGTTAGTGCATGTGCCTCACAATACGTAGGTCCTGAGTAGTCCTCGGTTCAATCCCGGGCTCGGGATCCTTCTGCGTGGAGTTTGCATGTTCTTCCCGTGACTGCGTGGGTTCCCTCCGGGTACTGCGGCTTCCCGCCTATCAAAAACATGCACCTGGGGAAAGGTTGATTGGCAACACTAAATTGGCCCTAGTGTGTGAATGTTGTCTGTCTATCTGTGTTGGCACTGTGATGAGATGGCGACTTGTCCAGGGTGTATGCCGCCTTACGCCCGAATGCAGCTGAGATAGGCTCCAGCACCCCCTGCAGACCCAAAAGGGACAAGCGGTAGAAAATAGATGGATGGATATTTAAAGGCCTACTGAAATGAGATTTTCTTATTTAAACGGGGATAGCAGGTCCATTCTATGTGTAATACTTGATCATTTCACGATATTGCCATATTTTTGCGTAAAGGATTTAGTAGAAAACATCGACGTCACTGGTTGTAGGGCTCCTCACGTCCTTACATTGTTTATAATGTGAGCCTCCAGCAGCGATAGCTATTCAGACCTTGAAAACGACAATTTCCCCATTAATTTGAGCGAGGATGAAAGATTTGTGGATAAGGAAAATTAGAGTGTAGGACTAGAAAAAAAAAGTTTAAAAAAAAAAAGGCGATTGCAGTGAGAGCAATTCAGATGTTTTTAGACACATTTACTAGGATAATTCTGGGGAATCCCTTATCTGCCTATTGTGTTGCTAGTGTTTTAGTGAGTTAAAATAGTACCTGATAGTCGGAGGGGTGTGGCCACGGGTGTGTTGATGAGTGTGTTGAGGGAAGTGATGAGGGAAGTCACGAAGATGCAGCAGGACAGAAGCTCCGCTGATCTCCAGTAAGAGGCGACTTATTACCAACATTTTCTCACCGAAAACTGCCGGTTGACATGTAGTCATGATCCATGTTCGCTTGACCGTTCTGGTCCATAGTAAAGCTTCACCTCTGGGAATTTTAAACAAGGAAACACCATGTGTTTGTGTGGCTAAAGGCTAAAAGCTTCCCACCTCCATCTTTTTACTTTGACTTCTCCATTATTAATTGAACAAATTGCAAAAGATTCAGCAACGCAGATGTCCAGAATACTGTGTAATTGCGCGATGAAAAGAGACGACTTTTAGCCGTAAGTGGTGCTGGGCTAATATGTCCCCTCCAACCAATAACGTCACAAACAAGCGTCATCATTCTGCGACGCTTTTAACAGGAAACTCCGCGGGAAATTTGAAATTTCAATTTAGTAAACTTAAAAGGCCGTATTGGCATGTGTTGCAATGTTAATATTACATCATTGATATATAAACTATTAGACTGCGTGGTCGGTAGTAGTGGGTTTCAGTAGGCTTTTTATGCTCTATCTGTATTTCCTTTTGTTTTCTTTTCTTGGTGTTGAAAGTGCCTTGACTCTTGTCGGAATTATAAATTCAAAGGCCTACTGAAATGACATTTTCTTATTTAAACGGGGATAGCAGGTCCATTCTATGTGTCATACTTGATCATTTCGCAATATTGCCATATTTTTGCTGAAAGGATTTAGTAGAGAACATCCACGATAAAGTTCGCAACTTTCGGTGCTAAGACAAAAGCCCTGCCTCTACAGGAAGTCGCAGACGATAACGTCGCAAGTGTGATGGCCCTTCACATATTCACATTGTTTATAATGGGAGCCTCCCACAAAAAGTGCTATTTGGACCGAGAAAACGACAATTTCCCCATTAATTTGAGCGTAGTTGAAAGATTCGTGTTTGAGGATATTGATAGCGACGGACTAGAAAAAAAAAATGTACAAAAAAAAAACCGCAATTGGGACAGATTCCGATGTTTTTAGACACATTTAATAGGATAATTCTAGGAAATCCCTTATCTTTCTATTGTGTTGCTAGTGTTTTAGTGAGTTTAACAGTACCTGATAGTCGGATGGGTGTCTCCACAGGTGTGTTGACGCGCAGTGTCTCAAGGGAGTCGACGGCAGCTGCATAGACGACACAAGCTCAGCTTTTCTTTGGTAAGAAGCGACTTTTTAACCACAATTTTCTCACCGAAACCTGCTGGTTGACATTCCGTCGTGATTCATGTTCGCTTGACCGTGCTCTGATCCATAGTAACGTTTCACCTCCAGGAGTTTTAAACAAGGAATCCCCGTGTGTTTGTGTGGCTAAAGGCTAAATCTTCCCAACTCCATCTTTCTACTTTGACTTCTCCAATATTAATTGAACAAATTGCAAAAGATTCAGCAACACAGATCTACAAAATACTGTGTAATTATGCGGTTAATGCGGACGACTTTGAGCTGTGTGTGTGTGCAGCGCTAATATTTCCTTACAGTCCGTGACGTCACGCGTACACGTCATCATTCTGCGATGTTTTCAAGACGAAACTACCGGGAAATTTAAAATTGCAATTTCGTAAACTAAAAAAGCCGTATTGGCATGTGTTGCAATGTTAATATTTCATCATTGATATATAAACTATCAGACTGCGTGGTCGGTAGTAGTGGGTTTCAGTAGGCCTTTAATGCTCTATCTGTATTTCCTTTTGTTTTCTTTTTTTGGTCTTGAAAGTGCCTTGACTTTTGTGGGAATTATAAACTGAAGTTTGTTGTTCAGGGCTTCACGGTGGCAGAGGGGTTAGTGTGTCTGCCTCACAATACGAAGGTCCTGCAGTCCTGGGTTCAATCCCGGGCTCGGGATCTTTCTGTGTAGAGTTTGCATGTTCTCCCCTTGAATGCGTGGGTTCCCTCCGGGTACTCCGGCTTCTTCCCACCTCCAAAGACATGCACCTGGGGATAGGTTGATTGGCAACACTAAATTGGCCCTAGTGTGTGAATGTGAGTGTGAATGTTGTCTGTCTATCTATGTTGGCCCTGTGATGAGGTGGTGACTTGTCCAGGGTGTACACAGCCTTCCGCCCGATTGTAGCTGAGAGAGCCTCCAGCGCCCCCTGCCACCCCAAAAGGGAATAACCTGTAGAAAAATGGATGGATGGAGTTTATTGTTGAATTGAAAAAAAAATAGCTGGTTGCCCTTTAAGATGACGTCACTGCGGTTTCCTCCACCGATTGGTTGGTGTCGTCAGCATGTTCTCGCCTCTGATTGGCTACCCGGGACATGACACTTTCCTGCTATCGAGTCAATGCTGCGAAAGTTTACTTTCGGCATCACCCGACTCTTGCAACATTGGACCCAAGTGCGTGCCAGAGAAGTTGTTGTTTTAACCATTGTGGCGCAGCACGTGAACAATCCCATGTTTCCTCTTCTCGAAAGTTCTCTCATAGTTTTTAGTTGCATTTCTTCCCGAGTTTGAGTCGACTTTTTCTATCACTTCAGATTATAGAAAGGGTGGAGGGGGGGGCTCTACTTTTAGTCGAGTTTTAATTTTTTTTTTTTTTTTTTTTTTTTTAGCCAACAACTTGTGTGGGAAAAGTGAAGCTAAGTAGAAGAATAAGCGCGGTGTGTCCACAGCAACATGCCGATTAGGCGTTTTGGGGGTCACAGGTCTCTCGTGTCGCGCTCTAATTCGCCAAAACTCTCGTATGGTTACTCGACAATGAACGTTTCAAGAAGCGGATACCGTGTTTTCTCTGCCAACTCCAGCACCGCCTCCGTGCAGCTGGCCAAGAAGATAACAGAGTAAGTACACTTTCCATTGTTGTAATGTTTTGTTTCTAGCTGGCTAACTGCTATTAGCATGAGGCGACCTGGCTTTTCTTTCATGTGCGCATGCGCACTACCTCACCACCCCGAAAAGAAAAAAAGCCACGATAATTTACCTTGCATCTTAAAAATAACATTTAGTAATTTTTTAGTAGTAAAAAAAGTATTAAAAGCCTACTGAAAAAAGATTTTCTTATTTAAACGGGGATAGCAGGTCCATTCTATGTGTCATACTTGATCATTTCATTGCCATATTTTTGCTGAAAGGATTTAGTAGAGAACATCTACGATAAAGTTCGCAACTTTTGGTTGCTAATAAAAAAGCCTTGCCTGTATTGGAAGTAGCAGACGATGTGCGCCTGACGTCACCGGTGTGAGGGCTCCTCACATCCGCACATTGATTCCAATCATGACCACCAGCAGCGCGAGCGATTCTGACCGATAAAGCGACAATTTCCCCCATTAATTGGAGCGAGGATGAAAGATTCGTGGATGAGGATAGTGAGAGTGAAGGACTGTGTTGGAGCCACTATGGATTGAACTTTCACAGTATCATGTTAGACCCGCTCGACATCAATTGCTTTCGGTCCCCTAGAGGGGGGGGGTTGCCCACATTTGAGGTCCTCTCCAAGGTTTCTCATAGTCGATCATCGTCACTGGCGTCCCACTGGGTGTGAGTTTTCCTTGCCCTTATGTGGGTTCTTCCGAGGATGTCGTAGGCGTAGTGGTTTGTACAGTCCTTTGAGACATTTTTGATTTAGGGCTGTATAAATAAACATTGATTGATTGATAGAAGAAAAAAAAAAGACGAGGGCAGGAGCGATTCAAATGTTATTAGACACATTTAGTAGGATAATTCTGCAAAATCCCTTATCTGCTTATTGTGAGACTAGTGTTTTAGTGAGATTATAAAGTCATACCTGAAAGTCGGAGGGGTGTGGTGACCGCCAGTGTCTCTGAGTGAAGCCATGGAGGAACCAAGAAAGTCGCAGCTGCCTCTTTGACAGTTGCTGCAGGAAGAACGACACAAGCTCCACTCATGTTGACGGTAAGAGCCAACTTAATACCACAATTTTCTCACCGAAACCTGCCGGTTGACATGTGGCAGAGAAAAATGTTCGCTTGACCACTCTGTTCGGTTTTAAAGCTTCACAACAAACATAAAAACACAGGTTGTGTTTGTGAAGCTACAGCCGGCCGAAATACACCGCTTTCCACCAAATGTATTCTTCTTTGTAGTATCCATTGTGAATTGAATAAATTGCAAAAGATTCAGCAACACAGATGTCCAGAATACTGTGTAATTATGTGATTGAATCGGAAGAATTTTAGCCGTGAGTGGTGCGGGGATAAAATGTCCGTTACAACCAATGACGTCACAAGCACGCGTCAACATAAGCGCCATCATTCCGCGACGTTTTCAACAGGAAACTTAGCGGGAAATTTTGAATTGCAATTTAGTAAACTAAACCGGCCGTATTGGCATGTGTTGCAATGTTAATATTTCATCATTGATATATAAACTATCAGACTGCGTGGTCAGTAGTTGTGGGTTTCAGTAGGCCTTTAAATTAGTTTATTAGCCCTGCGATGAGGTGGTGACTTGTCCATGGTGTACTCCGCCTTCCGCCCGAATGCTGCTGAGATAGGCTCCAGCACCCCAGGCAACCCCTTAGGCAGTGGTTCTAAAATTGGGGTACACGTACCCCTGGGGGTACTTGAAGGTATGCCAAGGGGTACGTGAGATTTAAAACAAATATTCTATAAATAGCAACAATTCAAAAATCCTTTATAAATATATTTATTGAATAATACTTCAGCCAAATATGAATGTTAGTTCATAAACGGTAAAAAGAAATGCAACAATGCAATATTCAGCGTTGACAGCTAAATTTTTTGTGGACATGTTCCATAAATATTGATGTTATTTTTTATTTTTTTTGTGAAGAAATGTTTAAAATTAAGTTCATGAATCCAGATGGATCTTTATTACAATCCCCAAAGAGGGCACTTTAACTTGATGGTTACTTCTATGTGTAGAAATCTTTATTTACAATTTAATCACTTGTTTATTTTTCAACAAGTTTTTTGTTATTTATATATCTTTTTTTCCAAATAGTTCAAAAAAGACCACTACAAATGAGCAGTAGTTTGCACTGTTATACAATTTAATAAATCAGAAACTGATGACATAGTGCTGTATTTTACTTCTTTATCTCTTTTTTTTCAACCAAAAATGCTTTGCTCTGATTAGGGGGTACTTGAATTAAAAAATGTCCACAGGGGGTACATCACTGAAAAAAGTTTGAGAACCACTGCCTTAAGGGACAAGCGGTAGGAAATGGATGGATGGAAGTTTATCGATACGTCTTTCAGTTTCGGGTTGTAAAAAGAACAGGGGTGTCCTAAGTGCAACCCAGAGCTAGTTTTTACTGGCCCACATTATATTCTGGAATTTAAGATGTACACTATTTGCATTATCACCTCTAACACACAACCTAAGAATGTTGATGTTTTGTTTGGATAATTTAGAATATATGGTAGGTAAGTATTTATTGTTATTGCACAAGTACAACAAAACTTTGTATTAAAGTTAAAGTACCAACGATTGTCACACACACTAGGTGTGGTGTAATTTGTCCTCTGCATTTGACCAATCCCCTTGTTAACCCCTTGGGAGGTGAGGGGAGCAGTGAGCAGCAGCGGTGGCCACACCAGGGAATCATTTTTGGTGATTTTTGGTGATTTAACCAAAAATTCCAACCCTTGATGCGGAGTGCCAAGCAGGGAGCTAATGGGTCCCATTTTTATAGTCTTTGATATGACTCGGCCGGGGTTTGAACTCACAACCTACCGATTTTTTATTTTCCTGAGGAAACTCTCCTGAAAGAATCAATAAAGTACTATCTATCTATCTATCTATCTATCTATCTATCTATCTATCTATCTATCTATCTGTCTGTCTGTCTGTCTGTCTGTCTGTCTGTCTGTCTGTCCGTCCGTCCGTCCGTCCGTCCGTCCGTCCGTCCGTCCGTCCGTCCGTCCGTCCGTCCGTCCGTCCATCCATCCATCCATCCAAGGGCAGACACTCTAACCACTAGGCAACTGAGTACGTTTCAGCACAAACCCGTTCAAGATTAGACAAACAAACAGTATACAGGGTTACAGAACCGGAACGCCGATGGGTCGCCACAAGGCGCCCCGTAAAAGATGGGAAAAAGGTCAACGCTGGGGGAAGATGAGTAAAAAGAATACAATCTAGACTGGGCTCCTAAGGGTTCCTAGTCTGGAATGGGAAAAGACCTCCATAGCAAAGCACATATGCATATTACAACGTACATCTCGAGACTAGCAACAGAGGGGAGGGAGTGGGGGCCGCGGTGGAAGGCTGCAGCTCTTCAGGCGCTGCCCAGCCGTCAATCACCCCTAAGGGATTTACGTGAAGGGCATTGGATGGGGTGGGGTTTGTGTGTACAGCCTTTATTTTCGTGGATACGTGTGTAAGCCTGCTGCGTGTCTCTGTTCTACGGCTTTGATGTTGTGCAGTCCCTGGTCCAAAGTCAACAGCAACCGATATGCGTCCATGAAAGACAAGAAGGGAGTTTGTTGTGTCTTCGCCGCACTGTCCTTCGGGAGAGTCTCGAAGCCAGGGAAACAATCAAGTTGGAATGTTTTGTATTCAAGTAAAAATAAAATTTGCGTTTCACTCTAAATTGTCGATGACTGGTCCGATGTTATCCAAATCACAAGAGTGTCCACAGTTCTTCCCGCATCCTCTACTAATCATTTGTGGCAGCTTTGGGGTACTTTGAAGACTGCCAGCAACTTCCCATTTGTCGACAAATTGGAGCCACACTTAACAAACCAGAGCAACGCTATATTGGTTTCAGCATCTTTAATGTCCAAAATGTAATGCTGTGGACCCTCCCATCCATCCATTTCCTACCGCTTATTTTCTTTGGGGTTGCAGGGGACGCTGGTGCCTATCTCAGCTACAATCGGGCGGAAGGCAGGGTACACCCTGGACAAGTCGCCACCCCATCGCAGGCTTTTATGGTCACATTGTGGTTATTCTCGATGTTACAGTACTTGTCAACAATGCAACTGAAATAAGATGACTGTCATTTCCATTTACTGATCCAAATAATACTATTAAAAAAATAAGAAATGCAGTAGTACCTTAACGTACGAGGTTAATTGGGCCTGTGACAGAGCTCTTTACTAAAAAGACTTGTATCTAAAGTAAAAATTTCCCATTTAAATTTTTAAAATCAATATAATTGGTGCTTGTAACTCCAAAGACAGCTGTTATCTCAAAACACTAGACGAGTACTTCTTAAAGGTTATTTTTAATCTATTCCTTACTGAGTAGAGAAGGTAAAACAATGCTCCCAGAAGCATCAGAGAGAACCATCTTTCTATTTTCCATACCTGTTGTCTTCGTTAGAGTCACCGGTGAGCTTGAGCCTATCCCAGCAGACCTTAGGTGCAATCACAGAGCACATTTAGACAAACAACTATTACCACACACTTTTATGCATATTGACAATTTAGAATCTCTGATTAACCTAACATACATGTTTTTGAGACGTCTGGTATTATTGTACGATCAAGTCCAAAGGTTCTCATCTACTCCCCCCCCACCCAATGAACAGTATATTCCTTGTGTTTGCGAGCATTCAAGACAGATTCCAGAATGTCAACTGGGCGAGGCCCCAGAGGCAGGTTCACAGTTCAATTCTGTTTCTGTTGTCACCAAGCCAAACCTCCACTCAATAGTCTGCAGTAGTTACTGCTTATTAATGATGAACTCACATTGGAGTTCACTCACACGCAATTTTGTTGCACAGCTTTTGGAAATTTTCTAACGTGTAGGCTTGCTCAAAATGTTGTGTGCACATTTCAATGCCGATGCAGCTTTAGTTTTTGAGTCTTCTGTCTTTGCAAAAGTGCTGAGTCATTTATACTCTCATTGCCAATCCGTCTACAATAATGTATATAAGAATTTGAAAATTGCGAGTTGCAACCTTTTAAACATATGCAATGCTACATTAAAACAAAACAAATGAGAAGTGTTCAAATTTAATTGAGTACACCAGGTTTAGCAAAAGACAATAAACAACAACCTTCAGAAACTGAGGTTAAAGTTATATAAAAAAAAAAGTAGGTATGCGCGTTGGTAATAAGTCAGTCTTAAATTGCCCTCATACACTTCTTCACCTACAAATTAAGAGTGTCCCGATGCAACTCTTTCACTTCTAATATTTATACCAATATTACAACCTTGAGTATTGGCCAAAGTCATTATGTTATCAGCAAGAATCATAGTACATAATTTTGATAATATGTAGTGTGGGATGTTAGAAAAAACTTAAGCATGTGAAATTACCCAGAGAACAATGGTATGATAAACACGAACCTAATTATAGACTTATGCTGTCTTTAAATCGAACTGGATGGGTAATTTGTTTTTTGGTGACACCTAGTGGCCACAATAATTTATGAAGTTAAGATCGTGGCGCTGTAAATTAAATGATACACACCTTTTTTTTTACTGGATGTGTTCTAATACGATACGGCTTTGGAGGCGTTGTGTAAGTAATATGCAACTATAATTACAACTATAGGGATGGCGTGGTGCAGTGGGGGAGTGGCCGTGCGCAACCAGAGGGTCACTGGTTCAAATACCACCTAGAACCAACCTCGTCACGTCCGTTGTGTCCTGAGCAAGACACTTCATCCTTGCTCCTGATGGGTGCTGGTTGGCGCCTTGCATGGCAGCTCCCTCCATCAGTGTGTGAATGTGTGTGTGAATGGGTAAATGTGGAAGTAGTGTCAAAGCGCTTTGAGTACCTTGAAGGTAGAAAAGCGCTATACAAGTACAACCCATTTATCATTTTAATTATTTGATACTTGTTCATTTTTGAAAAATGTGCTGTTTTAGATTGCAATATTGTTCAACTAACGACACTTATTGCATATTTATAGCTTGTGTGCTATTGTAGAGTAGTTCCTTGTAGCTTACAGTAAAGCCTATCATGTTTACATTTTATAATTACATCACTAAAGTAGAAGAAAATAGCAACCATGTCTGCTTATTGGAGTACATTCAGCTATTAACTTGCAAGTCAACACACTGCTGGACGGCTTGTATCAGTGTTTATAGCACAGATTTTAGATGCAAGCCGGCCCAATTTTTGTTTTTTAGCTGACAACAAACCAATATCAGATCAGTATAACCCAACTATAAATAGAAACTGAATATCCTTAAAGTCCATGCATTTTTCAAACAAAAATAAAAAAATCTTGGATCTGCAACAAAAATATTTTGCCCATCCTTCAACAGTTGTGTTATTTGTTTTCTGCGTAAGCTTGCTAACTAACTAACTAACTAACTAACTAACTAACTAACTAACTAACTAACAAAACCCTAATGAAAATATAACCACTGCAGTTGAGGTGAAATTAAATGAATCATTATTGTTTGTGGTTTTAACCTTCTTCTGCTTGTCTTTTTCTTAGACGCTTGGGTGTAGAGTTGGGCAAGTCGGTTGTATACCAAGAGGCGAATGCAGGTCAGGCTTGGTTAGAAAGAGAGAGAGAGAGAGAGAGAGATCTCATCCACCATCATCTAAACCCAGATTTTTGGGCTGTTTACAGAGACCAAAGTGGACGTGAAGGAGTCTGTTCGTGGACAAGACATCTTCATCATTCAGACCATTCCTAGGTGAGACCAAGGATCATGTCAATGTTCTGAATCCTCAAAAAAAAATTGTAAAATAGTGCATTTCAACACACACTAATTGAAAGAAACAGAAACACAAAATAGGGTAAAATTGATCAGCCATGCAAAAAATCTTGGAATAACCTTGCTGTCTAGACTGCCACATAAGCACTCTTTCAGCTGATCAAAATTATTTGCCTAAAATGTCCAATGCACTCTAAGGCAAAAGACAATTAAATGTGTAATCTATGGCAGGGGTGTCCAAACTACGGCCCGCGAGCCAAGTGCGGCCCACCATGACAGCACAGCTATTAATTATATGTCACAATGTAAACAACCTTGCCTAGTCATGGTGCCGAATAAAAATGCAACCAGCACAAAATTCGACAAAGGTGATCACACAGCCTGCTCACGAAACGTAGTGGATACTACAAAACAACCTCCTATCACCATAAAAAAAAATGATGATGGGAAAAATGCAAAACACTGTATCCACACTTATCCATAAATGGCACTTTTTAGCGGCTTGATATTTGATTGATTACAAAACTTTTAAGAATGTCATCCCACATGTAAACAGGGTAGGAGTTGAACGTTCACATAATCTTAATAACCAATTTTAATATATATTAATTATATATATTATGTATCCACTACATTACACTATGTACACACACACACATATATATATATTTATATATATATATATATATATATATATATATATATATACATACATACATACAGAGCCTCACCCAGTTCGAAATCTTCATGTGGTATAGGGGAGTGGCTAGGGGCGTGGTCATTGTAATGTCTCACATCATTTGCATAATTGTTGATGATGCATATATATTAAGCCTAATAATAAGTTACATACATTTAAAAATAAGTCGGAATTATTAGTAATTATTTTACTAACATATTTTTGTTATATCGTTTTGCTCTATTTGTACAATTGTTGTTATTATACAATAGAACACAGGCTGTGTACTAGCATCTGTCTTAAAAGTTGGGGAAGCTATTTTTCATCTATTAATTATGAGCACAGTCTCCAATAACAGATATAAAAGATATAAACATGCTTGATTTTAAAAAGAGAACTTCATTTAAAAAATTATAAATATCTCCATATCAACAGGAACAACGGAATGAAAGTTGAAAAGTGCTTTGGGTGTTTTGTATTTCTTGATTGCTGATTCGCTCTTTTTGCTGTCAATCAAAAAGGGATTCAGCCCAGACGGGTCATCCAATCATCATGCGGAAGCCCGGCGACTCCCTTTCAATCACTCTTATTTATTTGTTCAGCGTCCGTGGGTGGGACAAAGTCGGGTATTTATCCAATGATTGTCTTGTTTGGTTGCAGCACTGTGATGCTACCACGTCAATGAAAAAAGTTGTGCCAACGGTCGCCAAAGTAACTCATTCTAAAATAAAGTTAACCACATTCTGATGCATATAGTCAATTAAATGCAAACACAAAATAACATATTTGACCACTTTTTTATATTTTTTAGGGGGAGCTGAACTTCCCCTGCCGTCTTTAGCAATCGCCACAGCTGCATATCTGGCAAACTCGCGACATAATTAACTGCAACAATCGTTGTCATGAGTGATTCAGGAAAAATTCAACAATTTGGTGAGATTTGTCTTATTTCCAGCGTAGAAGCAAAGCCAAAACTGTGAGCTAATAAAGTGACAGCAAATAGCCTGGACAGCAGCCGAGAGACGATCTAACATCACTTTTAACGCCATCAGTTGGTACATGTTGCTGTGTTTACTGCATTTTCAGAATAGTAAGTTCAAATGAAAGCCTTTTATTCTATTCTGTTTAAAACGTATATTAAAGGGGCTGTATAGTTCGGTTGGTAGAGCGGCCGTGCCAGCAACTTGAGGTTTGCAGGTTTGATCCCCGCTTCCGCCATCCTAGTCACTGCCGTTGTGTTCTTGGGCAAGACACTTTACCCACCTGCTCGCAGTGCCACCCACACTGGTTTAAATGTAAAAATTTAAACCAGTACCAGCTGGTAGAGCTCGGAGGGATAGCTCGGTTGGTAGAGCAGCCGTGCCAGCAACTTGAGGGTTGCAGATTCGATCCCAGCTTCCGCCATCCTAGTCACTGCCATTGTGTTCTTGGGCAAGACACTTTACCCACCTGCTCCCAGTGCCACCCACACTGGTTTGAATGTAAAAATTTAAACCAGTACCAGCCGGTTTAGCTCGGAGGTATAGCTCGGTTGGTAGAGCGGCCGTGCCAGCAACTTGAGGGTTGCAGGTTTGATCCCCGCTTCCGCCATCCTAGTCACTGCCGTTGTGTTCTTGGGCAAGACACTTTACCCACCTGCTCCCAGTGCCACCCACACTGGTTTAAATGTAAAAATTAGATATTGGGTTTCACTATGTAAAGCGTTTTGAGTCACTAGAGAAAAAGCGCTATATAGATATAATTCACTTCACTTTACGTAGCATTTCTAAGGCAAGCTAGCTGTGGGTTTCAAACAACATACAGTATTTTGGAAAAAAGTCCTTCAGTATTTCCTACATTTCGAACAGACATTGAGAGACACATAACACTGATTAGTTAGTAACTATGTACAGGACACTGTGATGATTAAATGATAGTTAATGAACTGACGTTTTCAACTACAAGAAAAACATTAAGCTCTACCAATTTCATAATATTATCTCAGGTATGTTTTCTGATTTTTTTGCATGCTTGTTGTAGAATTTTACATTACATTTTTAATGAAGATAATGCTAGTAAAGTATCTATAAAAAAAAACCTTTGAATTCTGTGGTAGTTTTCATGGGACATGTAAGTGTCTAAAAGGCATCCAAAAGAGGTTAGTAGATGAGAGGTCAAATATAACGTAACATGTATTTTGGGGTTTGCATGGCAGCACTTAATGCTGATAGAAATGTTCTTTGTTTTCCTCAATTTTCCTATTTTTTTTCCTCAAAGGGTTCGGTCACATTTCAGTGTATGCCATATACTGTACAGTGTTGTAATGAAAAGCTGCTTTCACAGAGCGAGGGCATAACACAGGGTTCGGCAACCCGTGGCTCCGAAGCCGCATGCGGCTCTTAGATCACTCTGATGTGGCTCAGCCCCATACTTGCCGACCGCCCGGAGAAGTCCGATAGATTTCCAATTTTAATGTCTCTATCAGAAATTTCCCGGGTGAACATTTTTCGATTTTCACCCAGACACCAACTTTGACGGCGCTCTGTGATGACAATGCCTCTAACACCCTTTCTACATGTCATCGCGCCAGGATTTTATCCATGCTATCTGCGTGCTGGCCGTCCGGTCACATTTTGGATGCGACCTCTTTCTGAACGCATTTGTAACTGCAAGGCATACTTGTTCAACAGCCATGCAGGTCACACTGAGGGTTGTGATATAAACAACTTGAACACTCTTACTAATATGCGCCACACTGTGAACCCACACCAAACAAGAATGACAAACACATTTCAATACAACATCCGCACTATAACACAACATAAACACGACAGAACAAATACCCGGAATCCCATGTATCCCAACTCTTCCGGGCTTCATTATACACCCAGCTAACACCAACCCAACGCCCCCCCAACCCCGCCCACCTCAACCGACACACGGAGGGGTGGGGGAGGGGGTTGGGTTGGTGGTAGCTGGGTGTATAATGGAGCCCGGAAGAGTCAGGATACGTGGGATTCTGGGTATTTGTTCTGTCGTGTTTATGTTGTGTTGTAGTGCGGATGTTCTCCTGAAATGTGTTTGTCATTCTTGTTTGGTGTGGGTTCACAGTGTGGCGCATATTAGTAAGAGTGCTAAAGTTGTTCAAACGGCCACCCTCAGTGTAACCTGTATTGCTGTTGAATAAGGATGCCTTGCAGTCTCTTACGTGTGTCTGCAATAGCCTCGTCAAACAATTCTTTGGGCTGGCAAGCTACTTGTAAAAGCTGTAGAGGGCGGTAGTGACATCATTGTACGCCCTTATTATTGTTCAATTGGTGAACACCAGCGTACATTCGAGAGAATAATTACTCTGAAATTCTAGAGAATAATTACTCTGAAATTCCGGAATCTCCTGGGAAAATTGGGACGGTTGGCAGGTGTGACGCTGTCAAGCGGCATTCATATAAAACTCGCGGGCCGCACTAATATTAGATTTTCATGTTAAGGTGCGGGGCGCGTCTCTGAGGCCCCTAGTTTATACATAGCACAAAGCAAAAAAAAAACTATGTATGCAGTATTATTTCATTATACATTTCAAAAGAGTTATGTGGCTACCATTGTTTTCTTTACTTTGTGAAACGGGTCAAAATGGCTCTTTGAGTGGTAAAGGTTGCCGACCCCTGGCATAACAGGTAGAGATGGGAATCTTTGGACACGATTCGATTACCTGAACAACAGTTAAATACATTTTGACATTCACTAAATTAATGGAAATGTCTGCAAAACTGGAACATACAGTAAGTGCTCTAGATAAAGGAGTTGGTCGTATCTCTCTGTGAGGTGGCTCTCTGCAGTCAGACACATTTTAGAACTGTCTGCATTACTTTATTTACAATAAATAATTGAATATTGATTATTCACATTTACTTATCTATTTTATAATTGTCCATGTCCAAAATACGATGCATCTAAAAATCGATTTGACCCCCCACCTCTAGTGCCAAATCTGAACTGTGGCGAGCCAACAAAAATAAGTGAATGCAGGGAAAACATTGTTTACCCAATTATTGTATCGTCACCCACTCCAATCTGGAAAAAAGTGAAGTGTAACCACCTGGCCTTAAAAAAAAGATGTTGGTTATACCTGTTTTTGAAGCCAAAAATTGCATCCAGTCGCCTGCCAAGAGCTGTTAGTAGACTAGATTTATGTGCTTTTTTGGCAGAGATGTCAACACCGCCATCATGGAGCTGCTGATTATGGCGTATGCCCTGAAAACTTCCTGCGCAAAGAACATCATTGGGGTCATTCCGTACTTTCCGTACAGCAAGCAGTGCAAGATGAGGAAGAGGGGCTCCATTGTTTGCAAGCTACTGGCCGCCATGTTGGCTAAAGCTGGTATGTGCACTCGCTTCTGCATTGGTGTGACTGATTAAAGTTGCAACTAAGTGGTGTAACTGCACTGCATCACACCGAGGGGTGTATTTTTTTGAATATTTGCACAGTGTTATGTATGCAGTTAGTTCAATTTAATCCCTCCAATGTTGCAGGACTGACTCACATCATCACCATGGACCTGCATCAGAAGGAAATCCAGGGCTTCTTTAGTTTCCCCGTTGACAACTTGAGAGCTTCCCCCTTCCTCATCCAGTACATCCAAGAAGAGGTGCATTACATTGGAATATTGTCCATTGGTGAAAAACAGACAGTTAAAGGCCTACTGAAACCCACTACTACCGACCACGCAATCTGATACGGCCTTTTTAGTTTACTAAATTGCAATTTTAAATTTCCCGCGAGTTCCTTGTTGAAAACGTCGCGGAATGATGACGCGTACGCGTGACGTCACGGACTGTCAGTAAATATTAGCGCTGCACCACTAGCGGCTAAAAGTCGTCTGCTTTAATCGCATAATTACACAGTATTTTGGACATCTGTGTTGCTGAATCTTTTGCAATTTGTTCCTTTAATAATGGAGACTATAAAGAAAAATGCTGTTGGTGGAAAGCGGTGGATTGTAGCTGTCTTTAGCGCCGAGACACAGCCGGTGTTTCTTTGTTTGTTGTGAAGCAGAGCGGTCAAGCGAACATGTTTTCTCTATGTCAACCAGCATGTTTTTGGATGGGGAATTTGTGATGTATATATCTTACCGAAGACATCAGTGGATTATTCGTCGTCCTGCAGCAGCTGTCAAAAAGGGCAGCTGTGAGCTTGGCTCCTCGGCGTGTTCACCGCAGCCATCCGACCTCGAGGTATGTCTTTACAATCTTTAAAATCTCACTAAAACACTATTAAAACAATAAGCTGACAAGGGATCTTTCAGAATTATCCTAGTAAATGTGTCTAATTACATCTGAAACGCTCACACTGCCGCCGCCCAGAGCCGTCGCTTTTTTTTTTTTTTTTTTCCTTCCTTATTCCTTCACTATCAATAACCTAATTCACAAATCTTTCATCGTCGCTCAAATTAATGGGGAAATTGTCGCTTTCTCGGTCTGAATTGCTCTTACTGATGGTGGCTCCCGTTATAAACAATGTGAATATGTGTGGAGCCCTGCAACTCGTGACGTCACGCGCACATACTTCCGGTAAAGGCAGGGCTTTTCTTTTAGCGACCAAAAGTTGCGAACTCTATCGTCGATGTTCTTTACTAAATATTTTCAGCAAAAATATGGCAATATCGCGAAATGATCAAGTATGACATAGAATGGACCTGCTATTCCCGTTTAAATAAGAAAATCTCAATACAGTAGGCCCTTAATGCAGTTGTATGTTATGTATGAGACAATGTAAAGTAATACAGATCGTTTTGCTCTTTCCCACACTTCTCAGATCCCAGACTACAGGAATGCTATCATTGTCGCAAAGTCGCCGTCGGCTGCGAAGAGGTACTGACACAAGTTGCAATGTTGACATCATCCAGTTTTGCATATTTTTGTTTATCTTTTCCCTGTGCTCTCATAGTGGATCTTGTCTTTGCTGTTGTCGGTTTCTTCTGTTCCAACATCCCTCTGCTCTCTTTTTGACTTGCCTATGTGTGTGTTGATACACGTCGTGTTTGTCAGTCCCTTTGACTCTCGTGTGTCTCAGGGCGCAGTCCTACGCCGAGAGGCTTCGGCTCGGCCTGGCCGTCCTGCACGGCGATGCAAACAATTTAGAGTCGGGCATGGCCGATGGCCCCACCTCGCCGCCGCCGTCTCGCCCCAGCGCTGGACACCCCGGCCTGGAGCTGCCACGTAAGACCGAGAACCTGCACGCCCACACACTTATGTACAGAATGTTGCCATGACATGTCAATCTTCCATGAGTAACGAAATATAACACTAAAGTTGAGTCCTCCTCCTTTCATACTTAAAAAAAGAGGTCAAACAATCATTAGTCAATAGTTTGGGTCTTTTCGCAGATAAAATACTATCTGTTCAATTACTGATACTTTGCATATGGGCCATTTCACCAAATCTGTGCTATTTGCTTGTTGTAACTCTCTTAAAGGACTCATGGTGTCTTTCAGTGATTCTCAAACTATGGTACAAGGCTCCATCTAGTGCATGGGTGTCAAACTCTGGCCCGTGGGCCAAATTTGGCCCGTCATGTAATTTTATTTGGCCCTTGAGGCAATATCAAATAAACATTAGAGCTGGCCCGCCGGTATTATACAGTGGCTGTGCCGCTGTAACACCGCATTTACCGCCAATATTCATACTTGCCAACCCTCCCGATTTTCCCGGGAGACTTCCGAAGTTCAGTGCCCTTCCCTGGGCAACCATTCTCCTGAATATCTCGCCATTTTCCACCCGGAAAACAATATTAGGGGCCGTGCCTTAAAGGCACTTCCTTTAACGTTTTGTAAAACCTGTCGTCACGTCCGCTTATCCTCCATACAAACAGCTTCAAAATGTAAGCGGCTTATACACACTCATAAGTGAGTGCAACGCATACTTGGTCAACAGCCATACAGGTGACACTTGAGGGTGGCCGTATAAACAACTTTAACACTGTTACTAATATGTCCCACACCATGAACCCACACCAAACAAGAATGACAAACACATTTCGGGAGAACATCCGTACCGTAACACAACAGAACAAATACCCAGGAGCCCTTGCAGCACTAACTTTTCCGGGACACTACAATACACGCTACCACCTAAAAGGTTAATTTGTTCAACCTTGGCCCGCGGCTTTGTTCAGTTTTAAATTTTGTCCCACACTGTATTTGAATTTGACACCCTTGAGCTAGTGGTACGCCAAAGATTTGATTCATTATTTAAATACTGTTTTCATGTTCAAACTGTGTGTAATGTTACAGTGGCCAAAAATATTAAATATTATTAAACCTCTACATTGTTTTAATGAATACTTAGGCCCACTACGCTACTGTATTTTACTGTTAGTCATTAGAGTGGTACTCGGAAAGTCAAGTGTTTCTGTAGGTGGTACTTTGTGAAAAAAGTTCAAGAACCACTATTTTAGATCAGTGGTTCTCAAATGGGGGGTACGCGTACCCCTGGGGGAACTTGAAGGTATGCCAAGGGGTACATGAATTTTTTTTTTTAAATATTCTAAAAATAGCAACATTTCAAAAATCCTTTATAAATATATTTATTGAAAAATACTTTAACAAAATATGAATGTAAGTTCATTAACTGTGAAAAGAAATGCAACAATGCAATATTCAGTGTTGACAGCTAGATTTTTTGTGGACATGTTCCATAAATATGAATCCAGACGGATCTCTATTACAATCTCCAAAGAGGGCACTTTAAGTTGATGATTACTTCTATGTGTACACATCTTTATTTATAATTGAATCACTTGTTTAGTTTTCAACAAGTTTTTAGTTATTTGTATATCTTTTTTTCCAAATAGTTAAAGAAAGACCACTACAAATGAGCAATATTTTGCACTGTTATACAATTTAATAAATCATAAAGTGATGACATAGTGCTGTACTTTATTTCTTTATCTTTTTTTTTCAACCAAAAATGCTTTGCACTGATTAGGGGGTACTTGAATTAAAAACATTTTCACGGGGGGTACATCACTGAAAAAAGGTTGAGAACCACTGTTCTAGATGACTGAAAATTCACTGACCAGTTCTCTGTATGTATTTTCTGTTACTGAAAATGAATTTGGCTCTCACATCCCATTACAGCAATTAGTTTTTGAGTACTGGGTAGAGAACTAACTGTACTTGAAACACCCCCTTTCCATTGCCAAATTCGATAAGTCACTCCCTCTTTTTGTGACAACATCTACAGAACTGGAGCCTATTTCTCAGCATAGACAGTGTGGATAAAGGCAAAGTTCAATTTTAGGAGGTGACAAATGCCGGTTTTCCAGTGTTCAAGGTGGGGTTAAACAATATAAATTTGCGGACAATAAACCGTTTCATACTATCTTTATAACATGATAATTAATGCATGGTGATGACACATTTTAGTTGTCCTGTCCTGAAAATTTGGCAGAGACAAGCGAACAAATGCACTTCCAAATGCAGCGTCCTCGCTAAGTCGTTTCTAAGTCCGCAATAATCGCTTCCACGACGGCAAATAAACAACTTTTTTCTTACAAGTATCATCCCTTTGAGGACGAGGAATAGCGAAGCATGGTACACAACACACCGCAGGTGGATACAATAAACCATGCTAAGTGGTCTTAAGTTAATGGGTAAATCGATTCACATAGCAACTGTAACAATACCAATTATTAGCCATATAGAGTTGATGCTACAATGATTAGATACATATTTTTATTATCACAACATCTTTTGTTGTATTTTTTATTTTTTACCTGCTTAACCAACTTTAAGGACAGAAAACAAGGGATTCAAATCAGAGCTAATTGTAGGAAAATGTTTAAATATTGAATTGATATATTACACCGCCATCCGGTGTTTTTGTTTATAATTGCAGTCAAAAATGTAATCATTCAATGCTCTTGAAAATTTGAAGTATCAGCATTGGTATGACCAATACTGACCCTGTAAGTACTCGGTATTGGATCGAAACCCAAATTTGTAGCATCACCCAACAGTAACGTAAATTATTCAAACGACAGAAGAATTCTTATTGCATTTTAACAGAAGTGTAGATTGAACCATGTTACAACAGAGAGTAACTAGGTAGTAACAGAAAATTAGCAAGTAGATTAATATTACTTTGGAGAAAATAGTACAACCGTAATTTACGCAAATTTTTATTGCACATGTCAGTGGCCAAAATGGGAACATTTGTAACCCGTTTTAAAATATATTTTAGTTATTATTAGTTATCGCAGAAGGCTGCAATATATATTGTCCAACATTTTTCAGGCCGTATCATCTAGTTCAGTGATTCTCAAACTGTGGGGGCTACGAGTGGTACGCTAAAAAATCACTTTATCAAATATTCAAACACAGTGTTAGTGTTTTAATTGTGTGTAATATTACAGTAGCCAAACATAGGTAATATACTTTTAAAATAAATCCTTCGCCTTGTTTTCCAATAATATTTAGGTCTATTTTTTAGTTTTAATGTTGGTCATTATCGTGGTACTTGGACAGCCAATTGTTTTCTGAGGTGGTACTTGGTGAACAAAGTTAGATAACTACTGGTTTAGTTAATTCAAGGTGGTTTAGTTTAATTGATCAAATTGTATTTATTAAATATTTAATGTAAAGGACACTTTCTTCACGGGAAAAAACGTAGTCTGGGGACACAAATGACATCTATTTGTTGAACTGGCCCAAATGTTTGTGTTTTTAACTGCTCCAATGTGCCTTTCACTACATTATTATTGTGTTGTTATTTACAGCCAACACAGGCAGCAGATCTCGTGTCCCATTTCCAGGGATTGAGCTTCCAAGTATGATCATGCTTAACGCCTGAATCCATTTCTGCTTCTTGTTGATTGGGGACGCTTCCTTGCATGGAGCTTGGAATGTGTTCACGCCCTTCCTAGACTTTTTGGCTAACATGAACTTTAAAAAAAAAAAAAAATCTGCTTAGTATCAGATACATAAGAAAGGCGGTACGTCTGCGGTAACAGAAAGGTTGCTTCCACATGTACCTGCTCGTTGAAGAAATTCATATTGAACATTGTTAGTTAATGGTAATATTTTAGACAAAAACATAGCCTTGGCAGAGACATGCACCAATAATTGTTATTTTGAATCAGCTGATTGCAGTTTATGAGTAAGTACTAACTACAGTAAAAACAATTGTTTAAAAGTAAGCTTTGTGTCCTGTCAACATGTGCGGGTAATGTTCTTTGCTGCCTGGAGGGGATGCTGCCATAGGTGTGGTGGGTTGCATCGCTTGCGTCAATGATTATTTGGTATCCCTTAATTTACTTCAGTGATAAGCATTAACCCTAATCTCTCACTTGCTTATTTTTGTAATTTTGCACATCCTAGAATTACTGTGGGATTCCAAATAATGATCGACTGGTTCTTGAAAGATAAGCGCTTCTGTGGACCTTCACTTTATAAATCTTTAAAATGGTAATATGGATGAAAAATGAGTGCAAATCAGTCTGTTTTGTGTTTTTTTTTACATAAAATCCTATGGTTGTGCACTGTGTGTGAAAGCGGCAATGATGGGTTAAATAATGGTCTTGCATGCTGTTATTGCAGGTTTGAACCAAATTTCTTCTCAACATGTCTTTTTTTCCGCCCTGTGGAATCTGCCCCTCGTTGCTTTTGCAAAGTTGCCATCTGTTTTGGGGGGTAAATGCGGGTGTTCTTCTGTCTTTTAGTAATGATGGCCAAGGAGAAGCCACCCATCACTGTCGTCGGAGATGTGGGCGGACGAATCGCCATCATTGTTGTAAGACTGGATTTGACTACTCCCTAAGTATTAAAAGTAGCTTAGCAATCGATTCCTCCTTGTGCAAATCAGTAGTATACAAACAAACTGTATTACAGCTTTATTGTAAATTTCAAATATAACTATTACTCCCGTCATATTCAATCAATCAGAACTTCCTTTATATGGCACTTTTCAGACACAAGCAAACTGCAACACAACACTTTTTTCTCATTTTTAAAGGTAAAGAAAGAAAACGCACTCTGGTCACCATTGACAATAACAAAACCTGGCAACGCCACCTTTAAGACAGCTGCACTGGAGAATAAATAAAAATTACCATTTGTAAAAAAAAAAAAAAAAAAAAAGTTATTACAATTTTAGTCTCAAAGTTACAGCATGAGAAATATTTTTAAAGCAGTAAGTTTAGAGTTAAAAATAAACTGCAAAACATATTTTATGTGTTAAGATTTGTGCTGTCAAATTTTAATAAAAAAATCAGATGATCACACTTTTTGATTTGGACAAAAATTGCTTGCATATAATTGATTGAATTAACTAATTTAGTCAGAATGTATAGTTGTGGATGTACAGTATAGTTATAGGTTGCAAAGGTGTACTGTACTGTTTAAATTATACATTTTTTGGTTGAGCTAAATCAAAGGGGCTGTTTGCAACTTGCTTAAAGTGGGTGAATGTATTTTTCAGTAAATGGACATATTTAAATTATAAGTTTTAAACAATATTAATATAATTACAATTATCTCAGTTGAATCACTGAAAATGAAATGGATATCATAAATTATTAAAGGTAAATGCCATATTTTAGTCAAACCATTTATATTAAAAGTAAAACAACACTTTAATCTCATGGAGATTTGTTCCAAATTCCCTTTGGTGTTATATACTGTCAACTCGGCAACAATCATAAAAAGTGTCGCTGTACAAAAGTCTCTGGACCTTACTGTTGCGAGTTTCACAACAACGTTGATAGCAAAGGCTGGAAAAATTTGGTCATATTTACTGAACCCCTCAAATGTTTTGACATACTTGTTGCTACAGTATACAGTATATGAATTATATATATATATATATATATATATATATATATATATGTATATGTATATATACAGTATATATGTGTGTGTGTGTGTGTACATTTATATACTTGTATGTACATACATATATATATATATATATATATATATATATATATATATATATATATATATATATATATATATATATATACAGTATATATATATATATATATATATACAGTATATATATATATATGTATATATATATATATTAACACACACGCAGTGCATCCAAAAGTATTGACTTTTTCCACATTTTGTGATGTTACAGCCTTATTCCAAAATGGTATATTTAATTTTTTTCATCAAAATTCTACACACAATACTCCATAATGACAGTGTAAAGAGATTTTTAAAAGGTTTTTTCGATTTGTTATCTTTTAGCACCGTATATCATAAATAAAATTGCTCAGCTGTCCGAGGATTTTTCCGTTCAACTTTGCGACATCATTATCATTAGCGGACGATGCTCAAATCTAATATGCACAAATTTCAAAATGGAATAAGTTCATTTTCGTATTTAAAAATGTACACTCAATACACCGTGATGAAAATTTGAGGTGTTTTTTTTTTTTTTTTTGAAAGAAAAAAAATCACAATGGGTGCCAGATATTATGTTTGTAGAAAATAAAGCAGCGCTCTTCACCAGGCCAATACCATCCCTACAGGGAATCATGGTGCTTTGGAGATGGTTTTCTGCGGAAGGAAATGGGGGACTAAATAGGATAGAGGAAAAGATGAATGCAGCTATGCACAGAGACATCCTGGATGAAATCAAACGATTCATACCCAACTGCTTAAAGATAGGTGTGCCAAGTTTGCGGCATGTAATTGCTGCCAAAGGTACATCAACAAAGTATTGAGCAAATTCTGTGAATACTTATGTGCAAGTGATTTTTTTTGTTTGTTTAGTTTTAATGAATTTTGAAAACTTCACATTGTCTTTATGGGGTATTGTCCGTAGAATTTTGAGGACAAAAGTAAATTTATTCAATTTTGGATTTAGGCTGTAACATAACAAAATGTGGAAAAAGTGAAGCACTCTGAATACTTTATGGTTGCACTGTACAATAAATAGCATATTTAAGCGGAAATTGGTGATGGATTGTTTAATAATAAACACCACTTTTGAGCATAGTGATGGCGAGTTGACTTGAGGATACTAAAAGGCTAATTAATAACAACAAAACCCTTCTGTAATTATGTTAAAATAGCTGGAAATGTTCTGTGCTGATTAGAAAAGTCTTAAGTACTAAGTCTTAAGTATTCAGTTGATTATTTAATGTTCCTTTTAGTAGCAGATTCAGAATGATTCCAAGAAACGGCACAATGTGTCTTTTCACAGGACGACATCATCGACGACGTGCAGGAGTTTGTCGCGGCAGCAGAGATCCTGAAGGAGCGAGGAGCCTACAAGATCTACATCATGGCCACACATGGTTTGCTGTCTGCAGAGGCGCCGAGACTGATAGAAGAGTCTGCCATTGATGAGGTGAAATCCTGCTCCCATTCCTTCCTGTTCTACTGCACATTCAGGGCAAATATGCAGAACTATGTAAATTAGGGCCTGTTAGACGGGGTCGCTTATAGCAGGGGTCACCAACCTTTTTGAAACCAGGAGCTACTTCTTGGGTACTGATTATTACGAAGGGCTACCATTTTAATACACACTTAAATAAATTACCAGAAATAGCCAATTTGCTCAATTTACCTTTAACTCACTGATCATCTTAATGATTTCTCACAAAAAATATATATTTTTGATGACATGTTTTAAATAGGTTAAAATCCAATCTGCACTTTGTTAGAATATATAACAAATTGGACCAAGCTATATTTCTAACAAAGACAAATCATTATTTCTTCTAGGTTTTCCAGAACAAAATTTTAAAAGAAATTCAAAAGACTTTGAAATAAGATTTAAATTTGATTCTACAGATTTTCTAGATTTGCGGGAATAGATTTTTTTGAATTTTAATCATAAGTTTGAAGAAATATTTCACAAATAGTCTTTGTCAAAAAAACAGAAGCTAAAGTGAAGAATTAAATTAAAATGTATTTATTATTCATTACAATAAAAAAATAAATTAATTGAACATTGATTTAAATTATGAGGAAGGAATTTAAAAGGTATATGTGTTTAAAAATCCTAAAATCATTTTTAAGGTTGTATTTTTTCTCTAAAATTTTCTTTCTGAAAGTTATAAGAAGCAAAGTAAAAAAATAAATGAATTAATTTAAAAAAGTGTAGACCAAGTCTTTAAAATATTTTCTTGGATTTTCAAATTCTATTTGAGTTTTGTCTCTCTTAGAATTAAAAATGTCGAGCAAAGCGAGACCAGCTTGCTAGTAAATAAATACAATTTTAAAAATAGAGGCAGCTCACTGGTAAGTGCTGCTATTTGAGCTATTTTTAGAACAGGCCAGCGGGCTACTCATCTGGTCCTGACGGGCTACCTGGTGCCCATGGGCACCGCGTTGGTGACCCCTGGCTTATAGAAAGAGCTGTAATTACCATGTATTTTGAGCAAATCTTTACAAGTGGGCTGTTCAAGAGCAATCTGTGATGTGGCGCCCCCAGGTGGTGGTGACCAACACCGTGCCCCACGAGGTCCAGAAGCTGCAGTGTTCAAAGATCAAGACGGTGGACGTGAGCATGATCCTTGCCGAGGCCATCCGTCGCATCCATAATGGAGAATCCATGGCCTACCTGTTCCGGAACATCGCCGTGGACGACTGAGGCAACCGCACACACCAATTTCCACTCAATCATGAGCACACCCGTTCAACTTGTGTGGAACTGTAGGAACATTGCTCCTATAGAAACGTTATGTATCACTCACTGCCTCTCGGTATTCTTTCTATATCAACCAAAATAAATCTGAACTTCTCCGGGGAAACGTTCTTTTGAATCATGATTGGCACAATTAATCGGAAAAAAGTAAATATCATTTTTTTTAATTACTAAAAGAATATCTTAGCACAATCTGGTTACCTAAATAAGTTTAATTATTCAGGAATTAAATTGTACAAACACACTGTAAAATCACATATAAAATACATTTTTACAATTAAATACATCCATAAAAATTTTCGGGGCAGAGTCCAGTTACCTAAATTACTTTAATAAGGAAATATATTTTAAAAATGGACTGTAAATCTAAAAAGTACCTGTAAAATATATATTTTTTATGATTAAATGAATAAATAAAAAATTCCTTAGCTCAATCCCACTTCCTACATTAGGAACTAAATGCAGCAGAACATCACATGTACAATATTTTTCTTAAATCAAATGCATAGCTAAAGATAATTTTAGCACAGTTTCGTTACCTAAATTAGTTCAATCATTTTCAGAAATATATTGTATAAACTCAATGTAAAATCACTTACATACACAATATTCTTATTTTCCAATTATATAAATGTATAACAAATATTGTAGTACAGTCCTGTTACCTAAATTAGCTGAGAAACTAGAAACTAAATTGTATAAATACACAGTAAATCTTAAAATCACCTGTAAAATAAATCTTTACTATTAAATACATTTATAGAAAATACCTTAGCACAGTCCTGTTGACTACATTAGTTTAATTAGGATATAAATTAACCATAAAATGACCTGTCAACTTTTTTTTGTTTTAAAAATACATTTTTGTATGATACACATCTCAGCACAGTCATGTTATATAAATTAATTTTGTTATCTAGGACAGTGGTTCTCAACATTTTTTTAATTCAAGTACCCCCTAATCAGAGCAAAGCATTTTTGGTTGAAAAAAAGAGATAAAGAAGTAAAATACAGCACTATGTCATCAGTTTCTGATTTATTGAATTGTATAACAATGCAAAATATTGCTCATTTGTAGTGGTCTTTCTTGAACTATTTGGGAAAAAAGATATAAAAATAACTAAAAACTTGTTGAAAAAAAAACAAGTGATTCAATTATAAATAAAGATTTCTACACATAGAAGCAATCATCAACTTAAAGTGCCCTCTTTGGGGATTGTAATAGAGATCCATCTGGATTCATGAACTTAATTCTAAACATTTCTTCACAGATACATCTTTAACATCAATATTTATGGAACATGTCCACAAAAAATCTAGCTATCATCACTGAATATTACATTTCTTTTCACAGTATATGAACTTAAATTCATATTGTGTTGAAGTGTTTTTCAATAAATATATTTATAAAGGATTTTTGAATTGTTGCTATTTTTAGAATATTTAAAAAAAATCTCACGTACCCCTTGGTATACTTTCAAGTACCCCCAGGGGTACGCGTACCCCCATTTGAGAACCACTGATCTAGGAAAAAGTGTATAAATCAACTGTAAATCACATTTCTTAAATTACATGAATATATAAAAAAATATATTAAAACAGTCGCATTATCAAAATTTGTTTAATTAATTGGGAATGAATTGTATAAGTGGGTATTAAAAAAGCCTGTAAAAAATGTTTTTGAATGACATAGATAAAAAATATGTTTGCGCACTCCTAATACATAGATAATTTTGTAATATTTATTACGTTAATACAGTTTTTTCAGTCACTAATAAAATGAAGATAAATGCTTTGTGGCTATAATTCATGTGTTTGCTAATACCATGTTACAAACTCAACCTCCTTACTCCGATGCATCATCTTCGTCTTGGGAATTTTGGACAAAAATGAAATAAATTTATATAAATACTCATTCTTAATAGTTTGTTATGAGTATTATCAAATTTTAGAGTTGTAAAAAATGATATTTATTTTTTAGAGCGTTGCCATAAGCAAATAGCACCGATTCGGGGGAACCACCCAATGAACACCTTTAACTCTCGGTTGCAGTTTGGTTTGCAGCTGCCTGTTTAATTCAACGCTTGCATTCCATTTGTAGCCAACTTTATTTAACAGTACAATTGACAAAAGTTTGTTTCAAAGTTTTGCACTGACAAGATTTTATCATCACATTTTAATCTGCTATATCAGTGGTTCTCAACCTTTTTTCAGTGATGTATCCCCTGTGAACATTTTTTTAATTCAAGTACCCCCTAATCACAGCAAAGCATTTTTGGTTGATAAAAAGAGATAAAGAAGTAAAATACAGCACTATGTCATCAGTTTCTGATTTATTAAATTGTATAACAGTGCAAAATATTGCTCATTTGTAGTGGTCTTTCTTGAACTATTTGGAAAAGAAAATGTAAAAAATAACTAAAAAATTGTTGAAAAATAAGTGATTCAGTTATAAATAAAGATTTCTACACATAGAAGTAATCATTAACTTAAAGTTCCCTCTTTGGGGATTGTAATAGAGATCCATCTGGATTCATGAACTTAATTCTAAACATTTCTTCACAGAAAAAGAAATCTTTAACATCAATATTTATGGAACATGTCCACAAAAAAGCTAGCTGTCAACACTGAATATTGCATTGTTGTATTTCTTTTCGGATTTCATATTTTGTTGAAGTATTATTCAAAAAATACATTTATGAAGAATTTTTGAACTGTTGCTATTTTTAGAATATTTAAAAAAAAAACTCACGTACCCCTTGGAATACATTCAAGTACCCCCATTTGAGAACCACTGTGCTATATTATACTGCATCACATTTAGATGAATAAGCGTGCAGTCTCTAAGCTCCTGTGTTTATTTTATATAATACGTCCTGCATTTAATGAGCTTCTTCAACTCGGTAAATTATTGCACAGGAAATGAAGCCGCAAGATATATAAACACATTGCAGGCTTTTTAACGGCGTACATGCAGTGTATAATTACTACTTAAATGACTTCTAATACATGGAATAGAGGCAGTTCATTATTCCCAAATAACAAATGCACTAATTTCACTTTGGTAGCAGTCATTTTTAATCATAAAGCAGAAAGAGAATAAATAATTACACATGTTCCCATTCCTTTTTAAGATAACATCGCTGTGTGTCAGCTCCCTGACCCTGAACTTGTTCCAAACGCCTCAGAGTGACTTGAATCAGCTGAGGAGCTTTGACCAAGTCCGGGGGCAAAGATCAATCCTGCGTATAAACCTTCAAAGTAATACAAGTTAAAAACAAAATGCACAAGAAATGTGACAAATACCGGCCTGCCACAAGTCCGGGTTGCCCGCTTTGTGAAGACTCGCCACACACCTGTGAAGCCAAGTGTCAGCAGACTGCGGAAGACAGTTTAAAAGTGGACCGAAAGAGGAACTGCAGACTAACGTTTACTCGGCCATTTCCTCAAAATAAAACAGGAAACCTGCGTTATTGTAATCAATGTGGGGTGGGTTGAGTGGTGTTGCTGGTTCCGGCACCATCTTCACACAGCAGGTCACGATTAAAATAGGAATCTGCTTCACATACAGTTCACCTTCACACCTTGCAAACCACCAAATGATAGCTTTCATAGAGCCGCTTAATACAATCATATTTTTATTCAAATGTCACAATGCTCAAGGGTTCTTCACTTCTGTCCTGGCTTGTCCCCTTAACTTGAACTGAGAGGATATGAGAGGATGTTCTGTTCCTATGGTTAAAACCAGGGCCGTCTCCAGGCATAAACACAGTGTTTTGTGTGTTGGGGGAACAATTTTCCACCCAAAGGAAATAAGATGGATGGATAAAACGTCATGAATTAGAAATAAAGCTTTTAACTGCCTCTTTCAAATGACATATACATTTACGATTACATATGAGCTTCATAATGTACTTTATGTTGATGTGTAATGTATATTGTACTTAGTTCCATATTCTAATTGTATTGGTTTTAAGTTTGTATGTTGCTATGTACACCCAAATAGAATTCAATAGAAAATGTGTGTATATACACATGTACATAATAGGCATGTATGTATAACTATATGTGTGTGTGTATATATACACACAATATATATATCATTTATAATGTATATTATATATACAAATATACTTTATATATATATACACACTATATATGTGTATGTATATTATTTATGTGCTGTATATATATATATATAATAAATATATCTCCTGATGATTGAGGGAACCCCTCATGAAACAGTTCTGTAGAGATGAAGTAGTCTTGTGATTTTTCCCACACCTACATATATATAAATATGTATGTATGGATATACATATCCATACATACATATGTGTATATATATATGTATATACACATATGTATGTATATACATATATATGTACAGTATGTACCGTATTTTTGGGACTATAAGTCACGTTTTTTTTTGTAGTTTGGCCGGGGGTGAGACTTGGCCAAACTATAAAAAAAATATATTTTTTTTTAATTATTTTTTTTGGTTCGGGGTCTCACCCCCAGCTGTACTGTGGAGAAGACTGCAACTTATAGTCCGGAAAATATGGTATATATATATATATATATATATATATATATATATATATATATATATATATATATATATGTGTGTGTATACATATATATGTACAGTATGTACCGTATTTTTGGGACTATAAGTCACGTTTTTTTTTTGTAGTTTGGCCGGGGGTGAGACTTGGCCAAACTATAAAAAAAATATATTTTTTTTTTATTATTTTTTTTGGTTCGGGGTCTCACCCCCAGCTGTACTGTGGAGAAGACTGCAACTTATAGTCCGGAAAATATGGTATATATATATATATATATATATATATATATATATATATATATATATATGTGTGTGTATACATATATATGTATGTATATATATATATATATATACATGTGTATATATATGTGTGTGTATACATATATATGTATGTATATATATATATATATATACATGTGTATATATATGTATGTGTATACATATATATGTATGTATATACATACCTGTATATATATACAGTATATGTATGTATATACATATATAAGTGTGTATATACATACATACATGTACAAACCCCGTTTCCATTTGAGTCGGGAAAATGTGTTAGATGTAAATATAAACGGAATACAATGATTTGCAAATCATTTTCAACCCATATTCAGTTGAATATGCTACAAAGACAACATATTTGATGTTCAAACTGATAAACATTTTTATTTTTTATTTTATTTTTTTTTGCAAATCATTAACTTTTGAATTTGATGCCAGCAACACGTGACAAAGAAGTTGGAAGAGGTGGCAATAAATACTGATAAAGTTGAGGAATGCTCATCAAACACTTAAATGGAACATCCCACAGGTGTGCAGGCTAATTGGGAACAGGTGGGTGCCATGATTGGGTATAAAAGCAGCTTCCATGAAATGCTGAGTAATTCACAAAGAAGGATGGGGTGAGGGTCACCACTTTGTAAGCAAATTGTTTAACAGTTTTAGAACAACATTTCTCATCGAGCTATTACAAGGAATTTAGGGATTTTACCATCTACGGTCCGTAAAATCATCAAAAAGTTCAGAGAATCTGGAGAAATCACTCCACGTAAGCGATGATATTACGGACTTTTGATCCCTCAGGTGGTACAGCATCAAAAACCGACATCAGTGTGTAAAGGATATCCCCACATGGGCTCAGGAACACTTCATAAAACCTCTGTCAGTAACTACAGTTGGTTGCTACATCTGTAAGTGCAAGTTAAAACTCTACTATGCAAAGCAAAACCCATATAGCAACAATATCCGGAAACGCCGCCGGCTTGGCTGGGCCGGAGTTCACCTAAGATGGACTGATGCAAAGTGGAAAGGTGTTCTGTGGTCTGACGAGTCCACATTTCAAGTTATATTTTAAAACAGAGGACTTGGTGTCCTCC
Source organism: Nerophis ophidion (assembly GCF_033978795.1). Taxonomy (NCBI): domain Eukaryota; kingdom Metazoa; phylum Chordata; class Actinopteri; order Syngnathiformes; family Syngnathidae; genus Nerophis; species Nerophis ophidion. The sequence goes on from NC_084611.1 coordinate 74,748,021, forward strand.
AGAACAAAGAGGAAAATAACCATCCGGATTCTTATAGGCGCAAAGTTCAAAAGCCAGCATCTCTGATGGTATGGGGGTGTATTAATGTCCAAGGCATGGGTAACTTACACATCTGTTAAGGCATCATTAATGCTGAAAGGTCCATACAGGTTTTGGAGCAACATATGTTGTCATCCAGGCAACGTTATCATGGACGCCCCTGCTTATTTCTGCAAGACAAGTGTTACAACAGCGTGGCTTTGTTAAAAAAGAGTGCAGGTACTTTCCTGGCCCGCCTGCAGTCCAGACCTGTCTCCCATTGAAAATGTGTGGCGCATTATAAAGTGTAAAATACGACAGCGGAGACCCCGGACTGTTGAACGACTGAAGCTCTACATAAAAAAAAAAGGGGAAAGCATTCCACTTTCAAAGCTTCAACAATTAGTTTCCTCAGTTCCCAAACGTTTAATGAGTGTTGTTAAAAGAAAAGGTGATGTAACACAGTGGTGAACATGTCCTTTCCCAACTACTTTGGCACTTGGTGCAGCCATGAAATTCTAAGTTAATTTTTATTTGCAAAAAAAAATTAAGTTTATGAGTTTTAACCAAATATCTTGTCTTTGTAGTGCATTCAATTGAATATGGGTTGAAAAGGATTTGCAAATCATTGTATTCCGTTTATATTTACATCTAACATAATTTCCCCGACTCATATATATATATATATATATATATATATATATATATATATATATATATATATATATATATATATATGTGTGTGTGTGTACAGTATATGTATGTATTTTTTAATTGCATTTGTACTCATTGAGTGTACATAACACACTAACATGAAAACCAATACTCCTGGAATATGAAGACAGAACTAAGTATACAAAAATAAGTACAATAAACACATATCAACATGATTCATACATAATGAAGAAGGGTACAATAGATAACTCATGTCACCTGAAAGAGGAATATTACAAACTTAAATAATATATATATTTTTTAAACTTTTTGGGTTTCCCTGTTTCTCTTTGACCAATTGCATATAATTTTTTGCACGAGTAATGAATAAGTTTAGAATATTTATAATCAGTGTCTCTACCA
>NC_084611.1:74754115-74771615 GCF_033978795.1 Nerophis ophidion
TGCACTATTTTTGATGTGTGTGAATGATGGATCTGTTCCCTTTTATGGAAGTCACTCATCTGCAGAGAGTAGCGCGATTTAATTAGGGAGAACAGGATTTGTGCAAATGTCTCATCTCTCAACGATTTTAAACAAAGAGGCAAGATGACATCGCCAACAAAACTAATTTGCACTATTAGTCATGACGCATTTGCATGTAATTATAAAAAGTAGGCATGTAGTAAAGACACATCTGTGTTATTTTTATTCCATTTGGTTCAGGGGTAGGGAACCTATGGCTCGTGAGCCGGATCTGGCGCTTTTGATGACTGCATCTGGCTGTCTGATCAATCTGAGCTGACATTGCTTAACACGATAAGTAATGGATGATTCCACTTGTAATCACGGTGTTAAAAATAATGTTCAAAATGTAAAACATTCTCGTGCATTTTTAATCAATCCATCCATTTTCTACCGCACATTTTCAAGAAGTTGCGTTAATGGTAAGAAGTTATTTATCTGTTATTGGTTAGTGTGGGCCTTGCCCTCCTGGGGGTTTTTCAGACCACCAAGCACCGACATGAGAACCTAGGGCTGTGAATCTTTGGGTGTCCCACGATTCGATTCAATATCGATTCTTGGGGTCACGGTTCGATAATATATCGATTTTTTCGATTCGATTCTCGATTCAAAAACGGTATTTTTCCGATTCAAAACGATTCTGTATTCATTCATTACATAGGATTTCAGCAGGATCTACCCCAGTCTGCTGACATGCAAGCGGAGTAGTAGATTTAAAAAAAAAAAAAAGCTTTTATAATTGTAAAGGACAATGTTTTATCAACTGATTGTAATAATGTAAATTTGTTTTAACTATTAAACAAACCAAAAATATGACTTATTTTATCTTTGTGAAAACATTGGACACAGTGTGTTGTCAAGCTTATGAGATGCGATGCAAGTGTAAGCCACTGTGACACTATTGTTCGTTTTTATTATTTTTATAAATGTCTAATGATAATGTCAATGAGGGATTTTTAATCACTGCTATGCTGAAATTATAACTAATATTGATACTGTTGTTGATAATATTCATTTTTGTTTCACTACTTTTGGTTTGTTCTGTGTCGTGTTTGTGTCTCCTCTCAATTGCTCTGTTTATTGCAGTTCTGAGTGTTGCTGGGTCAGCTTTGGTTTTGGAATTGGATTGCATTGTTATGGTATTGCTGTGTATTGTTTTGTTGGATTGATTAAAAAAATAAAGAAATACAAAAAATAGATTCTTTAAAAATGAGAATCGATTCTGAATCGCCCAACGTAAACGATTCGATTCGTATTCAAATCGATTTTTTCCCACACCCCTATGAGAACCTGTTTCAGGGTTTATTTTTCAATAAGTCTCTCAGTTGCTTTCCAGCAATTGTCTTTTTCTCTTTCGTTCTCGCTCACGCTCTGGCTCCAGCCCCAACCACGTCCCTCCTCCTGGCTGCTGCTTATAACAGAGCGACAGGTGATTCGATAACAAGGCCCAGATGGGCCATCAACGCACCTGTCGCTGATTTCGAGGCCGATCCTGGCAACAACCCGCTTCGCTGCAGGCCCGCAGGCCACGCCCCCTCCTCAGTTAGCTTCAGAATAACAACGTTATTACAAAGAATAAGAGACCTATTCAGTGATGTGCGGTAAGGTTCATGGCTGGTGAGGCACTGACTTCATCACAGTCAGATTTATAAACATATGAACCCTATAGAGTATCTTATTCACCATTTGATTGGCAGCAGTTAACGGGTTATGTTTAAAAGCTCATACCAGCATTCTTCCCTGCCCACTCAGCATCAATGGTTGGAATTGGGGGTTAAATCACCAAAAATTATTCCCGGCCGCTGCTGCTCACTGCTCCCCTCACCTCCCAGGGGTTGAACAAGGGGATGGGTCGAATGCAGAAGACACATTTCACCACACCTAGTGTGTGTGTGACCATCATTGGTACTTTAACTTAATGTAGCAGGTACTTTAGCTATAGTATAGTATAAATAAATTACACTTATTATTATCATTATTAGCAATAATACTGCTAACATTAACAATATTAAATAGTCACATGTATGTAGAAAATAACAAACATGACCGTACACAGTGTTGTCACTATGACAGGTGTAACCGCGCTCCAGCTGCAGTGTTCATTCATTGTCTTTACTGTAGCATAAAAAATGCAGATGGCCTTAAAATGCCACAATACTCAGTCACCATATTTAAGTACCCAAAATAAAGACTCGACATAAATATAAATTCAATCGGATCAGAAACATTGGAGAAAACGTGATTAAAACCCGATGCTAACCGCCCATGGAAAATACATGGGTACGGCTAGTAGCTACTATTTGCGAACAAATTCACTTACCAACTCGGCTTAATACCTCAACATCAACACACTCTTCTGTCGCAACTCGGCCCTGATGGTCGGCACCTATAAGTTTACAATTAGTTGTAAAATGTTGGGCGGTGGTTTTTACGACATGCAGGCAAACGACAACTTTAAAACATACCGGCTTCAGATGTCCCCATGCAGGCCTAGCCGAGTAGTGCAAGAATGATCTCTGGGATCACTAGCGCCCTCTACCACCAGGAGGCCGGAGAACAGATGCCTCACATAGTGGGTCTTCACAGCCGTTTTATGATTGCCCAGCACAAGAAATACGTTACACACATACAGTATTTGACAAAATACACTGTAGATTATATACCTTAGCTAACTAAATTATGGAAATGTATAATATAATTCATATAGCAATACGGTCTCACTGCACAGCAGACAGCAGTTAGCCGAGTCATTGCGCAATCCACGGGAGGCTCAGATGGCTGTGACTCACCGCAAGTAATTCTCAGTATTTGAACGGCAAATGTGAAAATTCAGCGATTTTGAATAAAAAATAATTTGAAACTTGTGAAGTTAAATGGACAATAACTTTATAGTATAATCACTGGATACATATAACAATATAATTTTTTTTTTTTTTTTTTTTTTTTTTTTTCCTTTCCATGACTGCACGTCACTGGACCTATTATACTCTAGAAATGTTGATCTTACTTAAAAATGCCCGCGTTTAGATGTTTGCAGTGATAAAAAACTATTATATGTCTTTTACGTAAATACATTTTAAAATATTTGGCTTCTTGGCTCTCTCAGCCAAAAAGGTTCCCGGCCCCTGATTTAGTTAAATAAATGTTCTTCTTTCTTTTTTTTTACTACTTTGTGCTATTTTGTTCTATTTATTTTTGTCATTTTTTTTTTTTTCTAAAATGTAAATCTGGGCTCTAAGCAAGATTTTATTTGGAGGCCCCCCAAATCCCTTACTCCGTTACAACATTGTTTACACTTTATTATTTGTGTGAAACCATTTTTATAAATGTATTTTTAAGTGATTAATCTGAGAGAAAAAAAATCATTTGACAGCACACATTTCTATACTATAACAGTGTTTTTTAACCATAGGGCGGGGGCCCATTAAAAAAGTATCTGTTTCTCAGCACGGTGAAAGAGGGGTTAGTGCATGGGTGTCAAACTCTCATTTGGCCCTTGAGGCAATATCAAATTAACATTACAGCTGGCCCGCCGGTATTATACCTCATTCACCGCTAATACTCATACTTGCCAACCCTCCTGATTTTCAGTGCCCCTCTCCAAAGTCTCCCAGGGCAAACATTCTCCCGAATTTCTCCCGATTTCCAGCCGGACAACAATATTGGGGGCGTGCCTTAAAGGCACTGCCTTTAGCGTCCTCTACAATCTGTCGTCATGTCTGCTTTTCCTCCATGCAAAAAGCGTGCCGGCCCGTGTTACATGATATATGCGGCTTCTACACACACATAAGTGAATGCAAGGCATACTTGATAACAGCCATACAGGTCACACTGAGGGTGGCTGTATAAACAACTTTAACACTGTTACAAATATCCGCCACACTGTGAACCCACACCAAACAAGAATGACAAACACATTTTGGTTGAACATCCGCACCATAACACAACGTAAACAACTGAAAAAATACCCACAACACCTTGCAGCACTAACTCTTCCGGGACGCTACAATATACACCCCCAGCTACCACCAAACCCCAACCCCACCCACCTGAGCCCCGACATGAATGAACTACCATCCCAGAAAAGATCCCGGGTTTCTGGCTTGGGCACATCAGATTAGATCAGCGTGTCGCAAACTGAGCAGTAAAGAGGCCTGAATGGTGGATTTATTCATTGTTATTTTATTTTCTAATTTATTAGCCTGTGGAAAAAGTTAATGTTGATAGTTAACTCAGAAGCCGGCAGATAGAAAAGAGGCATTACATTTTTTATTTAAACTTTATTTAATATACCCTTTTTTTTGTTTTGTTTTTTGAAAGTTGATTTTGCACTATTCGGTTACATAAGCGTTGTTTGTTCCATATTCAGTGTTAAAGCAAATCAGTGTAGCAAACGGAGCAATAATGAACGTTTTATTCACGCACTTTCTCTTGCTACTTCAAGGTTTGAATGTTTGATTCATTCATTGTTATTTTTTTTTCAAATGTATTATTAGCCTGTGGAAAAAGTTTATTTTCATATTTACCTCAGAAGGCTGCAAATAGAAAAGAGGCATTACATTTTTATTTCAATTTTATTTGATGTGCCATTGATATTTTATAATTATTATTATCAATATTTGAAACTCGATTTTGCATGTCACTATAAAGTTATATAAGCCTTGCTTGTTCAATATTCAATGCAAAACTTGTTTGGGTCCCTATTAAAAGGTGAATTTGTTCAAGCTCGGCCCGCGGCTTTGTTCAGTTTTAAACTTTGGCCCACTCTGTATTTGAGTTTGACACCCCTGGGTTAGTGCATCTGCCTCACAATACGAAGGTCCTGAGCAGTTCTGGGTCCAATCCCAGGCTCGTGATCTCTCTGTGTGGAGTTAGCATGTTCTCCCCGTGACTGCGTGAGTTCCCTCCGGGTTTTCCGGCGGGCCCATTCTCTCACAAATGTACATTAAGTTAAAGTACCAATGATTGTCATAGGTGTGTGTGTGACAATCATTGGTACTTTAACTTAATGTAGCAGGTACTTTAGCTATAGTATAGTATAAATAAATTACACTTATTATTATCATTATTAGCGATAATACTGCTAACATTAACAATATTAAATAGTCACATGTATGTAGAAAATAACAAACACGACAGTACACAGTGTTGTCACTATGACAGGTGTAACCGCGCTCCAGCTGCAGTGTTCATTTATTGTCTTTACTGTAGCATAACAAATGCAGATGGCCTTAAAATGCCACAATACTCAGTCACCATATTTAAGTACCCAAAATAAAGACTCGACATAAATATGAATTCAATCGGATCAGAAAGATTGGAGGAAACGGGATTAAAACCCTGTTGTCCTCTGTGTTTTTTGTACACTTTGATTTCTATTTTACTGTTTTAATTGATTTTACCCTTTAAAATAGTTTTTAATCATATTTGTTTTTATATTGTTTTTTTTTTTTTTTTTATATTGGTTTTATATTTATTTATTTTTTGTCCATCCATCCATCCATTTTTTGTTTTTATTCAGTCATTGGTGGAGCATAATATTGTTGTTTTTTTAATATTGTTTTTAACATGGCTGTGCAGCACTTTGGAAACGTTATTGTTGTTTAAATGTGCTATATAAATAAAGTGGATTGAATTGGATTGCTAACCGCCCATAGAAAATACATGGGTACGGCTAGTAGCTACTATTTGCAAACAAATTCACTTACCAACTCGGCTTAATATCTCAACAACTACTTCGGCTGGCCCATTCTCTCACAAATTTTTGTAAAAACAGTCTTCATGCCTAATTGCTTGATTTGATACACCTGTGGCCAGGCCAATTGATTAAGACACCTGATTCTGGTTATTTGGATGGGTGGCCAAATACTTTTGGCAATCTAGTGTATCTACATGTCCCCCTGTGCCGCCAGTTGAGAAGCCCTGACATAGACCTATGCCAGGTTCTGGTCCTGCTTTTCTGTATGCGATGATTTCGTTTTTCAAACAACAAACTCCATTTTGTACTTTGTGCGTCGTTCAACTGTTGAATTTGTCCCGACAGGACGAGTCGCTGTCAGTTTTACTTCCTGTCGTCTCCCCCCCCACACACAGTGTATGAGTTCCTGTTATTGTCATTAATGAGCCACATTAGCGGGTCCTGAGTTGTGAAGCCAACTCCACGTTGCTTGATTGAGTGCGAATCGCTTTTAGCGTGTTTAATTAGGTGTGATGCATCGCCTGCCGCCCCCCCCAACCCACCTGAAAAAAAGGAGAAAAAAAGCCAAATCTTTTTTGTGATCCTCCACACCGAGACTGTCTTTGTGATGATCCTTGCAGATTTCCCCGGAGACCGCTGTCGTCCCGCCGACTGCAAGCGACGCTTCCTTGACTTGTTAGGCTTGGCAGCAATGTGGAACCAAAACAAGCCCAGAGGAACATTACGGTAAGCCCCCCTCCCCCCTTCCCCCATCATCCGACAAACACACACTTCAAATGAGTCTTGTGACACTAAGTAGGAGAGTGTTTTTTTCCGCGTCTGCCCTGGGATTGACAGGACCACCTGAGTGCACTTGAACTCACCTCGCTCTCTCTTACGTTGGCCTCCTCTCCAGAACGCCTGACTGGTGACTGCGATAAGCTGGTGTTTGTTTTGGTTTTTCGATGACACCATCCCACATACTGCGTGATGCACAGGATGCCTGCAATCTGATGGACCAGTCTGGGTTTGGGGGTTGCCAGGTGGAACGGTACATTTCGGACTGCATTGTGAAATTTGGTGGAGGAGGAATTATGGTGTGGGGTTGTTTGTCAGGAGTTGGGCTTAGCCCCTTAGTTCCACTGAAACTAACTTTGAATGCTCCAGGATACCAAAACTTTTTGGATAATTCCATGCTCCCAACCTTGTGGGAACATTTTGGAGCGGGCCCCTTCGTCTTCCAACATGACTGTGAACCAGAAGAGATATTAATGCATCTACAGTAGTTGTCACACTCGTTTTAACTTGCCACCAGAGGGAGCTGTCTCAAATTGTTGTGTGGAAAAATGGACGGCCATCGAGGTCAGTGTTCGTTCACCTTCCAGGGATGGGAATCTTGGGCGGCGTGGATTAGATGGTAGAGCGGCCAGACATAGACTTGGGGGTTCCCGGTTCGAATCCAGCTTCCGCCGTCCTGGTCACTGCTGTTATGTCCTTGGGCAAAACACTTCACCCCCCTTGCTCCCAGTGCAAAATGTAGCTTAAGGGTAGATAAAGGGTTTCTCAATGTAAAGGGCTTTGAGTCATTAGAGAAAAAGCACTACAAAAATATAGAATAGAATACAATAGAGTTGTATTGCCATTATTGCCGTGAACAGGTTCAAAGAACAACAAAATTGGGGCAGATCCCCTCAAGTGCATACACAATAATTTGGTAATATAAATAGAAAAAAAGATAGAAAATAAGATATGTATTTATATATATATATATATATATATATATATATATATATACATATACACATATAACACTATTGCACATTATAAAAATAAAAATGTCATGATCTGCTGCCCGAATCATGTCTTATTCTGGTTTTGGTTCCGTTTTGTATCACATCTTGTTAGTGTTTGTCTTCCTTAGTTCCTGGTGGCACTTCCTGTTTGTTCCGTTTCCATAGTCACGCATTAGTGTCACCTGCCTCTTGTTTTTTACGCGCACCTGCCTCATGATTACCACCTTTATTTAAGCTTGCTTTTTCTGTTCATTCACTTTCACATCCTAGTTTCTGTTCCGTGCAACAGGTGACGACGCTGTTTCCCAAATTTGGTAAAGAACTGTTTCTTGTACTTGCTAGCTTCCGCGCTATGCTTCTATTGTTTGTTCCCTAGCTCACATGCTAGCGCTTTTAGTTCTTTCCAGCTCCCATGCTAGTTCTGTTTGTTTTGCCTTTAGTGGCTTGTGCAAGATTTTCTGTTCTTACTCTGTTTTGTAGCATAGATAAATCATCATTTCGTACCTTCACGCTGTGTCCAATCGGACATAACAGAGAGAACGAACCCGCACCACTATGCCAGCTAACCGTCACAAAAAAGATATGACACATGAGGACATAATGGACACATTGGGCTCACTCAGTGCCTGTTTAATGCTACTTTGGCTCTTGGGTAAAAAAAAATGTTTTAGTCTATTTGTGCCCGCTTTTAGCACCCTATCAAATTTGATCAAATCAAATTTAAAGGAGCCATATGTACCGTATCTTCCTGACAATAAGGCACAATGCCGATGAATGGTCTATTTTTGATCTTTTTTTCATATATTAGATGCACGGGATTATAGGGCACATTAAAGGAGTCATATTATTATATATTTTTTCTAAATTAAAAATTGTGGTCTACATAACATGTAATGATGGTTCTTTGGTCAAAATGTTGCATAGATTATATTTTACAGATCATCTTCAAGCCAGGCAGCACGGTGGGAGAGAGGGGTTAGTGCGTCTGCCTCACAAGATGAAGGTCCTGAGTAGTCCTGGATTCAATCCCGGGTTTGGGATCTTTCTGTGTGGAGTTTGCATGTTCTCCCTGTAACTGTGTGGGTTCCTTTGGGGTACTCCGGCTTCCTCCCACCTCCAAAAACCTGCACCTGGGGATAGGTTGATTGGCAACACTAAATTGGCCCTAGTGTGTGAATGTGTGTGTGAATGTTGTCTGTCTATTTGTGTTGGCCCTGTGATGAGGTGGCGACTTGTCCAGGGTGTACCCCGCCTTCCGCCCGATTGTAGCTGAAATAGGCACCAGCGCCCCCCACAACCCCAAAGGGAATAAGCGGTAGTAAATGGATGAATGGATGTTCACTGCTTACTTGAGACATGTTGCAATCATAGTGCCTACACTTATCTCTTATGTTTGACTGCCATCTCCTGGTCACACATATCCTCACACCATGTACCAAATAAATTAGCTTGGAGGTGAGTAAACTCAACCAAACTTACTCCTTACATTAGACGCATCGGGTTTTAAGGCGCAATGTCGAGTTTTGAGGGAAAAAAAAGGATTTTAAGTGGGCCTTACAGTCTGGAAAATACAGTAATAATTTCATATCATCATTAAATGGCCCTGATATGTCAAAAGGCATAAACATATGTTCTTTTTGAACACCTCTGTGACGGACTCAAGCTGTCGTCTTGCGGGTTCCAGGGACCACCAAGGAAGGACATGGCTTTGAGCAGGTGTAGACTTCTTTATTCTATATTAAGCAGTCTTTTGCGTGTTGCTTTTCAGCCTTCCTCGTTGTCTGCGTCTGCCTGTCGCTCTCTTCCGGGTTGCACGCGCTGCTGCTTGTGTTGTCGTCTCTCCCTCTCGTTCCTTCGTTGTGAAGTGAAGTGAATTATATTTATATAGCGCTTTTCTCTAGTGACTCAAAACGCTTTACATAGTGAAACCCAATATCTAATTTTTACATTTAAACCAGTGTGGGTGCTACTGGGAGCAGGTGGGTAAAGTGTCTTGCCCAAGGACACAACGGCAGTGACTAGGATGGCAGAAGCGGGAATCGAACCTGCAACCCTCAAGTTGCTGGCACGGCCACTCTACCAACTAAGCTATACCGCCCGTTGTTTGGGTTGCTCTCGCTCCGCACCATCACCAGCCTCTTTCTCTCCTCTTTCTTCCCTTTTATACAGTGAGAGGAGATACATTAATCGTGTACAGGTGCGCGATCCACACACCTGATCTCATTTGTGACGTCGCTCCCGGCACGCCCCGCCTTGCCGCTCGCTCGCCATCCCCGCCTGCTCGCCGCCATCTTGTGCCCTGCCTCTCTGTCGGACCGTCGGCTCCGCCTCTCTACATATATAACTGATAACAGTAGTTAATGTCTCCATGCCTAAGTGCTTGATTTTATACACCAAGTGATTAGGACACCTGATTCTGATCATTTGTATGGGTGGCCAAATACTTTTGTTCAATATAGTGTATATAAAGTATGAACAAGTTTCAAATAACCATAGTTTCATCTGACTTAGAGATACAAAGTTACCAGTAACAAATGTGTCCGCATCATTCAACTCACTGCGTAATCACCTTGACAGTTGTGGCCACTAGGTGCCGCCAAAAACAATTACCACTCCACTTCAACCTGACGACAGCATAAGTAAATTCCATCCATCCATCCATTTTCTACCGCTTATTCCCCTTTGGGCGCCTATCTCAGCTACAATCGGGCGGAAGGCGGGGTACACCCTGGACAAGTCGCCACCTCATCGCAGGGCCAACACAGATAGACAGACCACATTCACACTCACATTCACACACTAGGGCCAATTTAGTGTTGCCAATCAACCTATCCCCAGGTGCATGTCTTTGGAAGTGGGAGGAAGCCGGAGTACCCGGAGGGAACCCACGCATTCACGGGGAGGACATGCAAACTCCACACAGAAAGATCCCGAGCCTGGATTTGAACCCAGGACTGCAGGAACTTTGTATTGTGAGGCAGATGCACTAACCCCTCTGCCACCGTGAAGCCCCTAAGTAAATTCCAGACGGTGGATAATAAATAGGTTTTGTTAATATCCCACAGTAGGGAATGATAAAAGTGTGTATGCATCGTGCTGATATGGTGTCTGACCGATATTGGTATCAAATCGAATGTAAAAAAAAATAGTTGTATCAGCACACCCCTAGTTGTTACATGACCGCGACAGCAAGAAATTCCATTTGGGGTTAGTTGTCATATGTACTCATATATTCCTACATGTACTGTAGACACATATACAGCAGACTGACCTAAAATGTTCATATTTCGCTTTCATTTTGTGTTAAGACATATTCATTTATGTATTTGTCAACTCCAAAAAAAAAAAATCCCATTAAAAGGTGTGTGAGAACTGTCATCGTGATGAGGTTGCTAGTCACAGTGACTTGGACAGTGAGTTACCTCATCGCTACAACGAGGTGGAACATGAATTGGATGTAGAAATGACTAATCAAATATGTTTTGATGATGAGCAATGTAAAATGTGTCATACTGGAGCAGGCTCCTTACCAGGAATAGGTACCAAATTTGGTAATTTTATACAGTAGGTACCCACCGAAGTCCGTCGTTATTACACATTCAGTAACATTCTCGTAAAATCCAATTATGCCTTATTTCTATACATTTGTTTTGCAGCACCGACTCAAGCACTTGGCCGGGAAACAAACAGTCAAGCACTGAGAGCGGACTCAGCTGGAAGTGCCCCTGGGTAATGTTGCAATTTTCCATGCCAACAAAGCAAGAACAAATGTGCTCAAAAGTACATTCAAGCTACACTAGTTCAATGGTAATTTACATTGGATTTGTCATACCCAGGCTACCGATTAGCATTGGCGATTTTACAGTACATTGCGTGCTCAGCACCCCCAAATTTTGGTAATGAAAACCACCTTACATTCACCTTGCAATCAATCAAAGTTTATTTATATAGTGTTATGTACAGAGGAGGGACGGAGGTGGTTCACAAGGTTTAGTTAAACCTTTAATGATTACATGGCGTGTGTATGCTACTCTAAGTGAATGAGTGTTGACTATGTGTAATATTAATCGTGGAAATGTTACCAGGGTTTGTTGTCTGTGAGTGTTGGTTGTATCCTTCGTCGAATCCAGAGGGGCAAGGCGAAGAGGAAGTTGGTGAGCAGGCAAGAGTTTGGGGGCAGGAGCGAGGCAGCGTGGTCTGGGTCCGAGCAGGGAGGTCGTGGATCGAGGAAGGCAGTTAGGAATCCGGATGGATGTCGAGAGGCAAGGTACGATCGTGGAAGACAGGGGAGTCACTGTGGAAGACACAAGGGACATGAACAAGGGAGACACAGAGAGAGCAAAGAGCAAAGCACAGGGGAGGGAATGCCAGACGTAATGCTTACTGGGAAGATAGCGACGTTCTGGCAAAGGTTCCTCGGGTCTGCTGGTCTTTATGCCGCTCCCTTTCATCAAGTTCAGGTGTGTCGATTATTGATTGAGTGCAGGTTCGTTGCTGCGTGGGCGTGCTGCGCTCAGCACCAGCAGGGATGTCTCTGAGCATGCTGTCAGCGGAGGCAAGTCTTAGCGCGTTGACAGAGGAGGCGCCTGTCAACGAGGAAACGCGGGTTCAACTCCGCGTCATGACATATAGCCCTAAATCACAAGTGTCTCAAAGGGCTGCACAAGCCACAACGACACAAGTCCCTCAGATTCCCTCAGAATCTACAGCTGGTGTGTAATAAGTACAACACTTACAGTGTAAACACTTTGTAGGACTTAACAAAAGACAAGTCGGGGACGTTCAACAGACCGTAGTCTATACATTACTGCCCCTAACGTTTTGCATTTGCAACTGCATTAAAAGTCCATTACATAATACTTGCAAATGAGACACAAAAGTGTAAGAAAATATGAAAACAATGTGATGATTTTTTTCTTCTATTTTTAAAACGCCTCATGTTGATCTACATTGCCTGTAATAGTGGTTCTTTTTGTCCAAATTTTGCATAGATTTTGTTTTAAAGACCTTTCTTCAAGCCGCGTTTTGGCTACCTCCAAAAATTATTTGTTTTGAGAGGCCTAGTGGTTGTCGGCTCAAAGAGAAAAACAACATGTAGGGATGTATAAAAATGAAAGAAGGAAGGGGGGGACTGTGGGTGGAAAAAGTAAATGGTAAATGGGTTGTACTTGTATTGCTCTTTTCTACCTTCAAGGTACTCAAAGCGCTTTGACACTACTTCCACATTTACCCATTCACACACACATTCACACACTGATGGAGGGAGCTGCCATGCAAGGCGCTAACCAGCACCCATCAGGAGCAAGGGTGAAGAGTCTTGCTCAGGACACAACGGACGTGATGTGGTTGGTACTAGGTGGGGATTGAACCAGGGACCCTCGGGTTGCGCACGGTCACTCTCCCAACTGCGCCGAGTACTTCCTATTTCGTGCTTTGAACCGGATGTATAACTGTTCATAGCGTTTCTGCTCAAAAGCATTTTTCGTTCATTACTCCAAGCAGCATTTGTGAGTTTTACAATATAGTCAAAACAGTTTATACTTCCTAAACCGTCTCGTGTAATGTAAGTAGGAGTGTTTTCATGCAATATTTGTGCGTGCTATCGTAACGTAATCAAGCTAGCGTCGTTTGCTTTCGCGAGTATGCTAACACGTTTACAAGTGTCTGTGTTAGTATTATTAACTCACAATGGCATTTTCTTTGTATCGTTTTAGTTTCGTAAATTTGCCAAAATGTCATCTTCCGCAGCTAGTGAGTCTATGACAATGCTTCTGTTTTGTTTGCTAGTCCGTTTTACTGCTTCATTAGAGACACCGTTTGGACACAATTAAGGTATTTGAATAAACATTCGCAAAATCTTTCGTACAGGTATATATCTGCTGCTTATAGATTTGTGTGGGTAATATATGTTAAAATGTTTTTAAATAAAAATAATCATAGATAATAAAATAATTATCTATAATTTGGTAAGGGCAGCTCAAATACTTTCAATGGCCTGGAAAATACGGTACCTATATTGTACATTCCTTCATTTTCTATACAGCTGGAGCCTACCCCAGCTAATAGGATGCTCAACTCTGCTTGCATTATTCTGACTGTGTGGGAGTTTTGTTATGCAATGGCATTGACTGGCAATTTAGGCAGCTCAAACAGTGTAAATACAGCTAATAAAAGTGCAAAAATGCATACTCGTGCTTTAGTTTGAGCGTCCTGTTTTGTGCGCGATGACTCACAACCACATCGTGGTGGAGGGACAGTGATGTGCAGTCAGTGTATTTTGTCAACTACTGTATGTGTGTAACGTATTTCTTGTGCTGGGCAATCATAAAACGGCTGTGAAGATCCACAATGTGAGGCACCTGTTCTCCGGCCTCCTGGTGGTAGAGGGCGCTAGTGATCCCAGAGAACATACTTGCACTACTCGGCTAGGCCTGCATGGGGACATCTGAAGCCGGTATGTTTTAAAGTTGTCGTTTGCCTGCATATCGTAAAAACAACCGTGCAACATTTTACAACTAATTGTAAACTTATAGGTGCCGACCATCAGGGCCGAGTTGCGACGAAAGAGGGTGTTGATGTTGAGATATTAAGCCGAGTTGGTAAGTGAATTTGTTTGCTAATAGTAGCTACTAGCCGTACCCATGTATTTTCTATGGGCGGTTAGCATCGGGTTTTAATCCCGTTTCCTCCAATGTTTCTGATCCGATTGAATTTATATTTATGTCGAGTCTTTATTTTGGGTACTTAAATATGGTGACTGAGTATTGTGGCATTTTAAGGCCATCTGCATGTTTTATGCTACAGTAAAGACAATGAATGAACACTGCAGCTGGAGCGCGGTTACACCTGTCATAGAGACAACACTGTGTACTGTCATGTTTGTTATTTTCTACATACATGTGATTATTTAATATTGTTAATGTTAGCAGTATTATCACTAATAATGATAATAATAAGTGTAATTTATTCATACTATACTATACTATACTATACTATACTATACTATACTATACTATACCAGCTAAAGTACCTGCTACATGAAGTTAAAGTACCAATGATTGTCACACACACACTAGGTGTGGTGAAATTTGTCCTCTGCATTCGACCCATCCACTTGTTCAGCAGCCGGGAATCATTTTTGTTGATTTAACCCCCAATTCCAACCCTTGATGCTGAGTGAGCAGGGAAGAATGCCGGTGTGAGCTTTTAAACATAACCCGTTAACTGCTGCCAATGAAATGGTGAATAAGATACTCTATAGGGTTCATATGTTTATAAATCTGACTGTGATGAAGTCAGTGCCTCACCAGCCATGAACCTCACCGCACGTCACTGTGGAGGGATATATAAAAAGGAAGGAGGCCCGGCTGCAAATCTGGCACCATACGCTGGCCAAGGTTAAACTTCTACCGAGTCTTTATCCCTCCAATGCTAAATCCTGGACATATCCATGTATATATTAACAAAAAAATGCTTTTCTATTTTATATCATGTTAATACTTTCATTGCTGCTTCCAGCCCTTTTAAACAATAGAGATTCAAGCCGGCCATACAGTAAGTCACGTTACAGGCTGCATCGCTAACGGAAAAACAAATTATATTACTAACTCGTCCATTGCCAAACACAGTAAGGCACCGATCCAACTAAAATTTGTTTTTAGAAAAATCATTCTTTATTTTTGTCATGATCCGTGTTTTCGTTATGTTCTGCTAGTTTTGGACTCCCTTAGTTCCTGTTTTTGTGCACCCTTGTTGGTTACCATGGTTACTTATTATTTCCACCTGCCTCTGATTAGTGTTCGGCACATTCACCTGCTGCCGAGCGCTAATCAGAGAGCTATTCACGTTGCTCGCCACATTCGGTCTGGCGTCATTGTTCGCTTCATGCCTTGTCCACATAAGATTTGTTTGCGTCCTGTTACGTAAGTTTTACTTGTGTCCTAGCCCATGCTAAGTGTTTAGCTTCAAGTGTGATTGGCACCTTTTTCCGTCAGGTTGTTTTCTGTTTTTTTACCTCTTTGAGTTTTTTCCAAGATTAAATCATGTCCTATCCGCAATCGTCCGTTTGCATCCTGGTAGAACAAACCGCGCAGTAAGCTGCAACCCTGTTAAGGTCTTGGTCTGGGAGGGTGGCCCCAAGATGCAGAAACGGGAGACAAGGTGGAATTACAAAAGATGACACATTTTACTGAGACAAAAAGGGTTAACTGAGGGCGTTGGGGCAGAAGCGCACACCATATAATCTGGACAATAATAGGTTCCTCAGAGGTCGGCCGGAGAAATGGCCAGGGCACACTGAGCAGGGCAAGAGTTCAACAAATGAATCCCCTCTAACTCAAGGAGGCTGGGAAATAAGCAGAGAAAGCGTCAGGGAATTCAGGACTAAATAGTGACAACATACCAAGTCTGGTGAGGTCAATAAGGCGCATAGAAAAACTGGCGAGGCCAAGCTGTCAGTGACGAGCCTAAATAGTGGCGGGCTAATTGAGAGCAGTTGTGCCCCTTGCCGAGGATGAATAAATGATTACACAGGTGCAGAAAAAAAGGGAGAAGGCAGGATAAAACTAAAACACAACAGTACCCTGTTGTAACAATTTTGTTGTAGGAAGGTGATACTGTGGGTTTACATTAGAAGGCTAAGGTAGCTACACAAAAAATTAAGCAAACATTGAGGTATCACATTTCTAACCTACTGTCTTTACTTACCGTTTCATTGTCTCCTCATCTTTTTGTGAAAGTTTTTTGGTGAAGCAGGACTCTTCTTTGCACACTCTTAGAGCGACTTTTTCACAGTTGAAAGCACATTTTCACGAATCGTAAAAATGAAAAGTAAGGTCTTTTTTTACTTCAGATGAGGCTGAAATTGTATGTAGTGACTTGTGCTGGTTAAAGCAACCAACAGCAGAGCATTTTTTTCACTGGGGTTTCATTGTGGAAATGTTGTGTGGTAGAACCGGTGACCGCCGACTCGCACAAGGATGTTTGGGTCGATTTCTACCATATATGGATAATGCGCTGACATCACACTTGGGACAAACGTCACACTTGGGGCAAATACAAAAGGCTCAATTGGAGGAAATATGTAGGATCTCAAGTGTTATGATCCGCTGCCCGGATCATATCATATTCTGGTTTTGTTCCGTTGTTGTATTATATTCTTTTAGTGTTTGACTTCCTTAGTTCCTGGTTTATTCTGTTACCATAGTAACGCAATTGTTTTCACCTGTCACTTGCTCCTGACGCACACCTGTGATTACTGATTACTGCCCTGATTTAAGCTTGCCTGCTTTGTTCTCTCGTTCACGCTTCGTAGTTTGTGTTACACGCAACAGTGACGACCTTGATTCCCAATTCTGGTGACCAGTTTAGTACTTGTTAGCTTCTGCGTTATGCTTTTGGTTTTTTCTAGCTCCCATGCTAGTTCTGTTTGTTTTGCCTTCTGTGCCTTGTGCAAGTTTTCTGTTTCATAGTCCGATTTAATTTTAAATAAATCATCATTTCTTACCTTCACGCTGTGTCCGAGCCCGGCTGCATCAAGAAAGAACGACCCGCATCACCACCATACCCCGCACTCATCACAGCAAGGTTGTTTTGATAAATATCTCTGTAATGCCTCCAGGGTTTGATTTCAGATTTTTGAGACCTATGCAGATCCGAATTACACAACAGCAAGTACCAACAGGTAAGAACATGTAGTTTTGCATAATAGGGTAACTTTAATGTTAAATATAGCAAATTGAGATTTTGACATTTGACATATTTTCAAGAAGGAAAACATGCACAAAAGTACCAAAAACTGGTACCCGTATTGATTTCCAGGTACTAGGATTGGGAAAGGTACCCATTTCTACTCTTTCCTATCCTGACCAGGCTGTGTGAATGTGTTCCCCTTTTTTCCAAAGTTTGTTGTGAAGCCATGGATGACATGGAGAAAACTGTGAAGATGAATCCCGGAAGGGTTCTTCTAGGA